>NW_024753597.1:0-18239 GCF_018991925.1 Homarus americanus | reverse complement strand
CTATATAACAGCCACTGTCTATTATTACCACCTCTATATAACAGCCACTGTCTATAAGTACCACCTCTATATAACAGCCACTGTTTATAAGTACCACATCTATATAACAGCCACTGTCTATAAGTACCACCTCTATATAACATCCACTATCTATAAGTACCACCTCTATATAACAGCCACTGTCTATAAGTACCACCAGTATATAACAGCCACTGTCTATAAGTACCACCTTAAATAACAGCCACTGTCTATTAGTACCACCTCTATATAACAGCCACTGTCTATAAGTACCACCTCTATATAACAGCTACTGTCTATAAGTACCACCTCTATATAACAGCCATTGTCTATAAGTACCACATCTATATAACAGCCACTGTCTATAAGTACGACCTCGATATAACAGCCACTGTCCACTGTCTATAAGTACCTCTTCTATATAACAGCCACTGTTTATAAGTACCACCTCTATATAACAGCCACTGTCTATAAGTACCACCTCCATATAACAGCCACTGTCTATTAGTACCACGTTTATATAACAGCCACTGTCTATAATCACCTCCTCTATATAGCAGCCACTGTCTATAAGTACCACCTCTATATAAGAGCCACTGTCTAGAAGCACCACCTCTATATTACAGCCACTGTCTATAAGTACCAACCTTTTTATAACAGCCACTGTCTATAAGCACCACCTATATATAACAGCCACTGTCTATAAGCACCTCCTCTATAGAACAGCCACCGTCTATAAGTACCACCTCTATATAACAGCCACTGTCTATACGCACCACCCTTATAAAACAGCCATTGTCTATAAGTACCACCTCTATATAACAGCCACTGTCTATAAGCACCTCCTCTATATAACAGCCACTGTCTATAAGTACCACCTCTATATAACAGCCACTCTCTATAAGTACCTCCTCTATATAACAGCCACTGTTTATAAGTACCACCTCTATATAACAGCCATTGTCTATAAGTACCACCTCTATATAACAGCCACTGTCTTTTAGTACCACCTCTATATAACAGCCATTGTCTATAAGTACCACCTCTATATAACAGCCACTGTCTATAAGTACCACCTCTATATACAGCCACTGTATAAGTACCACCTCTATATACAGCCACTGTATAAGTACCACCTCTATATAACAGCCACTGTCTATAGGGACCACCTCTATATAACAGCCACTGTCTATAAGTACCTCCTCTATATACAGTCACTGTATAAGTACTACCTCTATATAACAGCCACTGTCTATAAGTACCACATCTATATAACAGCCACTGTTTATAACTACCTCTATATAACACCCACTGTCTATATACCAATTATATAACAGCTACTGTCTATAAGCACCTCCTCTATATATAACACCCACTGTCTATAAGTACCACCTCCAACATGTTACCGTCTATAAGCACCTCTATATATAACAGCCACTGTCTATAAGCACCTCCTCTATATAACAGCCACTGTCTATAAGTACTTTCAACAGCCACTGTCTATGGCAACACCTCATATAACAGCCACCGTTTATAAGCAATTACCCCTATATAACAGCCACTGTCTATAAGTACCTCTATATAACAGCCACTGTTTATAAGTACTTCCTCTATATAACACCCACTGTATATACGTACCTCCTCTATATAACAGCCACTGTCTATAAGTACCACCTCTATATAACTGCCACTGTCTATAAGTAACTCCTCTATATAACACTGTATGTGTGTCAATCTCATTACTATACGAATAAATACAAATCCGATGACTATCTGGCACCTCCCCCCCCCCTTCTCAGTAGCGGTGTTATGATAAATGCAATACTAATGAGCAAGAGTTTCACGCCTAGGTTACTAACGCTGCCCGCACCATCGTCCACACACACCATTAACTTACTAATCGTCTCTCACTAATATATGTAGCTGTTATCTGGTTTGAATGGTGTTTTGTCAGTAATTTGTTTCTAATGGTGGTTTAATAATCGTCTTTTACCAATCGTGTCTTACGAATCATCTGTTCACTGATGATGTGGTATCAATTCCGTCTTACTAATCGTCTCGTTCTAAATTATCTATACACAACCAATATTTCATAACAACAACAACATTGACTACTACTACTACTACTACTACTATTAATAATGATAATAATAATAATAATAATAATAATAATAATAATAATAATAATAATAATAATAATAATAATAATAATAATAATAATAATAATAATAATAAAAGCCTGATCACAACCGAGAGACTCCAGTGAGAGGGGGGGGGGGGAAGACTCAGTGTAACTGTAATAACGCCATCTTGACGGTGTGATCTTTGTGTCTTTAGTTTAATTGCCTCATTAGATACACCTCGAGACGAGGAGCCAGCCAGGGTGGAGGATATTTTACCCTTGAGAAAATTTAACAAGTTGAATCCACGTTTTTGGAGGGTGTCCTGCATGGCAGTGAACAGTGACATCCGTACGTGTTCTGGGTATCAAGTTCTATCTACAGGAGCGAACACAAACACCTGTATAGTTTTCGTAGGTTCTATTTACTGGATAAACAGATATGTACACAAGGGAGGTTGTACTCCTTACTCTGTATGGGGGTCAACTAGCCTCTAGGGCGACATGTGGTAATTGATATATTAGCAGCTTCCATATGTCGCCAGGCACATTAATTAAGCATGTGGGACATGGTAAATACATTGCCACACGCTGCTAGCTAGGCTGAATAAATAGTGTATATAAATGGAGTACATACATAATATACATACAGCATACATAATATACATACAACATTACCCACATGACTCTGGCCTATATATACCGTTAGTGAATATGAGGTATTTCTTTGTGTATGAACCTCTGTCCTGCGTGGCAGTGAGAAGTGACACCACCCTCAGTGTCACGACTTGACTGAATTACTCAGAATAGGCAAACTGTACTCCAAGCTTTGTCAATAAATTTGTTAAACTAAAGAAAAAAAAACACGTTTTTGGATTTTCTCGATTTTCAAGAGATTTTTTTTTCAATCCGTAAAGAAGTAGATTTAAAACACACAAGCTTTCTGGCTTATCTGATACTACCTAAAATATCCCTGCAAAATATCAATACAAAATATCCCTACAAAATATCCCTACAAAATGGCCTCCAAATTACACTAAGACTGTAAGGTAAGTGGTGGATATTATTCTTTTATCCACATATACCTGGAGAAAAATGGTATCGCGGGAATATGTCTCTCCTCCAGGGTTATAAATCGGGCTCTCGCGTACCACCAATCTTGTTTGACTTGGCGGAACATCACCGTAAAACTGCCTTACGCGCCTCAACGACCAGAGACTGACCTCCTTCTGTCTGTGTGTGTGTGCCAGGAGGTGTTTGAGGGGATTGTAAGGCTCAGGAGAAAAATCATCCAACACACACACATCCTTGACCACCGAAGGGACCTTTATGCTAGGAATGGGGTGCATCTGTCTAAGGATGGGGTGGCAACCCTGGCTGACTCTCTCGAGAGGGCAGTTCAAAAGATGCCGAAGTCTTTAAACTGCTAGGAGAACATATGAGCACGGGAGTGGAGGAGACTGCAGTGGGAGCGGGTAAACAAAGTGAAAGGTGTCAGGGAAATAGTGCTAGGAATTATGACAAAGCTAAATTAGGCAAGGAGTTAAAACCTAAACACGACAAAGAGAGGACTCAAAACACGACTAACTTAAATGTCTACTTCGCAAACAGTAGAAGTATGAGAAACAAAATGATCAGGGCGTTGGTATGTACCGAAAAAGTCCATATAATAGCATTCACCGAAACATGGATAAGCCTAGACTCGCGTGAGTTACCTGTCGAATACTAAATTACAGGTTATAAATTATTCCATACCGATAGGCAGATTAGGAAAGGAGGCGGAGTAACAATCTATTGTATGTCAGGGATAATCTGAAGTGTGAAATAAATACGGAAATAAAAACTGAGCAGAATACAAAAAAAAAAATGGATAGAATTAATCGATGGTAGGGAAAAATTAATCACAAGAGTAATATATAGACCTCCTAATCTTGATAGCAAAGTCTGTATAGTAGACGACTTTAACTTTAGCCAAATAGATTGGATTGACCTTACTGGTAACGCAGAATCAGAGGATTTTCTTGAAACAATCCAGGACTGTTTTGTAAGCCAACATATAACCGAACCCACCCCAAAGCCGACAACAGTTACAGATATTAACTACGAGGCAACAGTCACTGAATGCTGCATGGATCTGCAGCTCAACTAACTCAACACAGCTAGGGTAGTTACTTTTGTATTAGGATATTTAATTTTAAGGTAATAAAATAGTGGCAAAGGTGTGGCATATTGGGGGAGGCTGGAGGTTACGTTTAAAAAAAATAGTATTAGGATAGTTAATTTTAAGGTTATAAAATAGTGTCGAAGGTGTGGCTATTGGGGGAGGCTGGAGGCCATGTAGTCGTAGTAGTCTAGGGTGATTAAAAAGTTTTGTTAACCAGAAGATAGATTACATTTATTACACATAAATTATATAACACATATGCAAACTTTACAGAACAAGAACATTCCATGTGTGTGCTTCAAATTAATGATTATCATTGAAGACACAACACTACTGGCCTTGAGGGACACACCGAGGCCTTGAGGGACACACCAGGGCATACTGGGCCACGACTCAACGGTCTCACAGTTTCATCGTCCGTAAGTGTGAGCGGACTTTTCTGTCAGATGTTTGCAGATAGAGATCTTTTTTCTCATAGTCGAGAGCACAGCGGTAGTTCCTGAGAAAACCATAACCTATTATAAAGTCAAAGGTGCTCATGTCCCTCACCTTTATGTTCTCAGCCCTCAAGAAGGTTAACCCTTTCATATGGATCTCGACGTTGCTGGGGTTCACGCCCCACGATTCAAGATTTTTAGCGACGTGGGTGGCGACAATAAAGTCAGGCTCACCTGACTCTATCTTTATTTTCATTCGGGGACCCTCGCATGACGGGGTGAAATATGCGTTGGCATAGAGATACTGTGACGCAGGAATAACTTGTCTCTTCCAGTATCCTGGCTCATTGTCCCTGATGTACAGTTCAGATTCTGGCTGCCATCTCTGGATGGTGCGAGTCTTTTGCAGGAGTGAACTGCCGATCTTGTTTTCATAACCCTTAGACGTTGAAGGGAGCACACGCGCTCTGCAGGTTATTTTGATGTCGTGGTTGAACTATATCTCAACATTATTAGTGCAACCAACCCGCATCTTCTGGTACTTTAGACCAGATTCATACACGGGCTTTCGTCTCCATCGACACTGTCGACCAAGGACTCCGACGCTGAGGGCAGACTCGTGAGTAAGGTCCACCTTGCCCACCCCGGAGTCCACCAGGAACTGACAAGGCTCCTCGTTGATAGTGGTTGAAACGTGCTGTGAGTCTGTCAAGCAGACAGGGATAGTGTCTATATCGCAAACGGGGAAGTCACAGGTTTGAGGCGCAGGATCAATATATAACCTAAAGGTGTTATCGGGGAGGTCCTCTAGTTCCCAGCACCACCTACGGACACATGGGCCACAACTCATTAAGTCCTTAAGGAACCAAAAGGGTCCTTTATTCGCCAACCTTGCACTCCTACGAACACCAGCTGGCGGCACCACACGGGAGCGAAGGTGAATTGCTCCGCGCTCTGTCTTGCGGGGGAACTTCATAATGTGTTTTATGCTTCTCGTAAACTATACTGTTAGGTCTAGTTTAACGAGATTAACACTTGAATATTTATAGTAAGAGGTATGTGTGTGTGTGTGTGTGTGTGTGCACAGTAGTAGTAGTAGTATCGTGGTAGTAGTGAATATGTGCGTGGTAGTAGTTGTAGTAGTACTAGTCTCGTGGTAGTAGTGAATATGTGTGTGATAGTAGTAGAAGTAGTAATAGTGGCAGTAGTAGGCTAGTAGTCTCGTGATAGTAGTTAAAATGTCTCGTGGTTGTAGTGAAGATGTATGTGGTAGTAGTTGTAGCATAAGTAGTAGTAGTAGTGAAGATGTGTGTGGTAGTAGTAGTGAAGATATCTGTGGTAGTAGTAGGAGTAGTAGTAGTAGTAGTCTCGTGATAGTAGTTAATATGTGTGTGATGGTAGTAGTATTAGTCTCGTGGTTGTAGTGAAGATGTGTGTGCGAGTAATAGTAGTAGTGGTAGTAGTAGACTTGTAGTAGTAAAGTTGTGTGTAATAGTAGTCTCGTGGTGGTAGTGAAGATGTGTGTGGTAGTAGTTGTAGTAGTAGTAGTAGTAGTAGTAGTAGTACTAGTAGTGAAGATGTGTGTAGTAGTAGTAGTAGTAGTAGTAGTAGTAGTAGAGACTAAAATCTGCGGGTGACGGAAAGCAAAACACCGATGACGTGGCAAGAAAATTTGGAAACAAAATGCGTGTGGGAAAAGTGTCTCTCGCGGTAAGATCTCTCACTCAGGGATCTTCTGGTGGGGTGATGCCAATAAACAGAGCGACATTAGATCTATTGAAAGAGAAACATCCCCCTGCAAGTGAAGTTGAAGGCATCAGGCTCCATGGTGACTATATCCCACCAAATGCTGTCCTGTTCGAGAAAATAACAGGAGAGATGGTGTGGAAAAAGGCACTGAAGACTCGTGGAGGAGCCGGCCCTTCAGGTCTGGATGCAAACGGTTGGAGAGTCATCCTCAGCACTAACAAGTTTGGCCCTGTAGCAAGCGAACTCTGCACTGCCATTGCCACCCTTGCAAGAAAGCTTGCATCCTCTTGCTGCCATCACCTCCAGGCTCTGACGGCCTGCCGCCTTATTCCTCTGGAAAAGAATCCAGGATGTAGACCTATAGGGGTGGGGGAAGTGCTGAGGCGGATCATCGGAAAGTGTATAATGGAGGTGGTAAAGGATGATGTCAGGGCAGCAGCAGGAACCTACAAGTGTGTGCTGGCCACCAGGCTGGTGGGGAGGCGGCCATTCACGCCATGAGATTGATATTTGAGCAGCGTGATTGTGAGGCCGTTCTTCTGGTGGATGCTTCAAACGCATTCAACATACTTAACCGCAAGGCTGCACTGCACAACATCAAGATCAAGTGTCCTAGCTTTGCGATGTATGTTGAAAATTCGTATAGGAATCCTTCAGACCTCTACATAGTAAACAACAAGGCTCTACGAGGTGATACCATCCTGCAGTCGACCGAGGGAACAACACAGGGGGACCCCGTTGCAATGGCAATGTATGCAATAGGCCTATCAGTGCTCCAACAAGAAATAAAGTATGAAACAACTGGGGTCAAACAAGTGGCATATGCTGATGACCTCACAGGAGCAGGAAAAGTGGAGGACATCAAAAAGTGGTGGGACCTGGTAACATCGCGAGGTCCACATATAGGGTACCACCCTAACGCCAGCAAATCCTTCCTCATCGTGAAGCCAGATCATTATGATCGGGCTGTGGAGGTTTTCGGCGATAGTGAGGTCAAAATAACTAAGGACGGCCAAAGACATCTAGGCGCAGTAATTGGCACTACGGACTTCAAGACCCAGTACGTAGGGGGAAAGGTGAATGAGTGGGTTAGCGAAATCCATGCTCTATCGGAGATTGCTAACACAGAGCCACATGCGGCCTTTGCAGCATTCACACATGGAGTCAAGCATCGCTGGAACTACCTGATGCGTACCATCCCTGAGATCCGACCCCTCCTCCACCCTTTGGAAGAAGCAATCAGTGTCAAGTTCATTCCCAAACTAGTGAAACACCATGACTTAACCCTAGTAGAAAGAACACTTCTTGCACTTCCACCAAGACTGGGAGGGATGGGACTAACTAATCCAGAGGAGATTGCTGACTCTGAACATCAAAATTCACTTAAGCTCACGGCAGCCCTCACTGACCACATAATAGCCCAGAATGCAACAGGGAAAGTGGACACCAGCGAAGTTAATAAGATCCGTAGGTCCATTACAACAGATCGGCAGCACTGCCAAAATGACATGTTGCAGCAACTATTGCTGCTGGTTCCAGAAAATTTGACAAAAAAAGTAGCTATAGCGCAGGAGGTGGGCGCCTCGAACTGGCTAACTACGTTACCGATAAGGGCAAATGGTTTCAGCCTAAACAAACAAGAATTTACAGATGCCATTGCTCTAAGGTACGGTTGGCCAGTAGATGGTTTGCCCTCCCAATGCGTGTGTGGCTATTCCTATGATAGCGATCACGCCATGGTTTGCAAGAAGGGGGGCTTCATATGCATGAGGCATGACGAGGTAAGGGATCTCACAGCAAATATGTTGAAGGAAATCTGCCGGGACGTCATGGTAGAACCGACCCTCCTTCCACTGGATGGCGAGATCTTCCAACACAGGACTTCAAACACATCTAACGAAGCCCGTGTGGACGTCAGTGCTCGAGGATTCTGGACGCGGGGACAGCGAGCTTTCTTCGACATCAGGATTTTTGATCCCATGGCCGTTTGTCACCGTAACCTAGCTCTCGATGCTGCGCATAGGAGGAACGAGAACGTCAAGAGAAGGGCATATGGGGAGAGAATTCAAAATGTTGATCAAGGCAGCTTCACTCCTCTAGTGTTCACAACCTCTGGTGGGATGGGCCCAAGTGCAAGATGTTTCTACGCCAGACTCACGGAGCTGATCTCCGAACAGAAGCAGCAGCCCAGAAGTTATGTCACAGCCTGGATGAGATGTCGACTGTCCTTCTCTCTCCTTCGGTCGGCTTTGCTCTGCCTCAGGGGAACGAGAGCTTCTGCCCCTACTCCGACAACTGCTGCAGATATCGACTATGAGGCTACAGTCACTGAATGCCGCATGGATCTGCGGCTCAACTAATTTAACACAGATAGGATAGTTTCTTATGTATTAGGATATTTAATATTGAGGTAAATAAATGGTGGCGAAGGTGTGGCTATTGGGGGAGGCTGGAGGCCACGTTAAAAAAAAAAAAAAAAAAAAAAAAAAAAAAAAAAAAAAAAAAGTAGTAGTAGTAGTAGTAGTACTAGTAGTGAAGATGTGTGTGGTAGTAGTTTTAGTAGTAGTTGTAGTAGTAGTAGTAGTAGTACTAGTAGTGAAGATGTGTGTGGTAGTAGTTGTAGTAGTAGTAGTTCCATAGTAGTTGTGAAGCTGTGTGTGTAGTAGTAGTAGTAGTAGTAGTAGTATTCTCGTGATAATAATGTAGACGTGTGTGTGTAGTAGTAGTAGTTTCGCAGTAGTAGTGAAGATGTGTGTGTTAGTAGTAGTAGTAGCAGAAAGAGCACTCCTTGCACTACCACCGAGACTGGGAGGAAAGGGATTGACCAATCCTGAGAAGATTGCTGGCACAGAACATCAAAACTCAGTTAAGCTCACTGCAACCCTCACGGACCACATAATAGCTCAGAGCGCAACAGGGGAGGTGGATACCAGTGAAGTAAACAAGCTTCGAAGATCCATTATGACAGAACGACAGCATGGCCAAAGTGATAAGTTGCAGCAGCTGTTGCTGCAAGTACCAGAGAATTTGAAAAAAAGTAGGTATAGCGCAGGGGGTGGGCGCCTCGAACTGGTTAACTACGTTACCGATAAGGGCAAATGGTTTCTGTCTCAATAAACAAGAATTTACAGATGCCAATGCTCTAAGGTACGGTAGGCCAGTAGAAGGTTTGCCCTCCCAATGCATGTGTGGCTCTTCCTATGACGTCGATCACGCCATGGTGTGCAAGAAAGGGGGCTTCATATGTATGAGGTATGACGAAGTAAGGGATCCCACAGCAAATATGTTGAAGGAAATCTGCCGTGATATCAGGGTAGAACCGACCCTCCTTCCATTGGATGATGAGAATTTCCAACATAGGACTTCAAACACACCCAACAAAGCCCGTGTTGACGTCAGTGCTCGAGGATTCTGGACGCGGGGACAGCGAGCCTTCTTCAACATCAGGATTTTTGATCCCATGGCCGCATGTCACCGTAACTTAGCTCTCGATCCTGCACACAGGAGGAACGAGAACGACAAGATATGGGTATACGGGGAGAGAATTCAGAACGTTGATCAAGGCAGCTTCACTCCTCTGGTGTTCACAACCTCTTGTGGGATGGGACCAAGTGCAAGATGCTTCTACGCCAGACTCGCAGAGGTGCTATCCGAACAAAAGCAACAGCCCAGAAATTATGTTACAGCCTGGATGAGATGTCGACTGTACTTCTCTTTCCTTAGGTCTGCTTTGCTCTGCCTCAGGAGAACGAGAGCATCGGCCCCAAACCCGACAACAGTTGCAGATATTGACTATGAGGCAACAGTCACTGAATGCCTCATAGATCTGCGGCTCAACTAACTCAACACAGCTAGGGTAGCTACTTTTGTATTTGGATATTTAATTTTAAGGTAATGAAATGGTGGCGAAGGTGTGGCTATTGGGGGAGGCTGGGGAGTCTGTATGTGTGTCAATCTCATTACTATACGAATAAATACAAATCCGAAGACTATCTGGCACCTCCCCCCCCCCCTCAGTAGCGGTGTTATGATAAATGCAATACTAATGAGCAAGAGTTTCACGCCTAGGTTACTAACGCTGCCCGCACCATCGTCCACACACACCATTAACTTACTAATCGTCTCTCACTAATATATGTAGCTGTTATCTGGTTTGAATGGTGTTTTGTCAGTAATTTGTTTCTAATGGTGGTTTAATAATCGTCTTTTACCAATCGTGTCTTACGAATCATCTATTCACTGATGATGTGGTATCAATTCCCTCTTACTAATCGTCTCGTTCTAAATTATCTATACACAACCAATATTTCATAACAACAACAACATTGACTACTACTACTACTACTACTACTATTAATAATGATAATAATAATAATAATAATAATAATAATAATGATAATAATAATAATAATAATAATAATAATAATAATAATAATAATAATAATAATAATAATAATAATAATGATAATAATAATAAAAGCCTGGTCACAACTCCAGAGCGAAAACAATATTTGAATTTCAGGTATGAATTATGCAAATAAGTCTGTATCTAAATTGTATTCATATTTTACTCTGGCCACGCGGCTGTAAACAAGTTGTAATAACAATGTTTAAAATAACAGAGAGAGAGAGAGAGAGAGAGAGAGAGAGAGAGAGAGAGAGAGATGGAGATGAAAGAATGCACGGAGAGAAGTATGTAGATATAAGCAGACAGAGAGAAAGATGCATGGGGAAAGGAGTTGAGAGAGAGAGACCGACCCTGGGGAACCTTTTACACCTACTTTTACGTATAGTATATTTGTCTCTCGTAACAAGGGGAAACCGAGAGACTCCAGTGAGAGGGGGGGGGGAAGACTCAATGTAACTGTAATAACGCCATCTTGACGGTGTGATCTTTGTGTCTTTAGTTTAATTGCCTCATTAGATACACCTCGAGACGAGGAGCCAGCCAGGGTGGAGGATATTTTACCCTTGAGAAAATTTAACAAGTTGAATCCACGTTTTTGGAGGGTGTCCTGCATGGCAGTGAACAGTGACATCCGTACGTGTTCTGGGTATCAAGTTCTATCTACAGGAGCGAACACAAACACCTGTATAGTTTTCGTAGGTTCTATTTACTGGATAAACAGATATGTACACAAGGGAGGTTGCACTCCTTACTCTGTATGGGGGTCAACTAGCCTCTAGGGCGACATGTGGTAAGTGATATATTAGCAGCTTCCATATGTCGCCAGGCACATTAATTAAGCATGTGGGACATGGTAAATACATTGCCACACGCTGCTAGCTAGGCTGAATAAATAGTGTATATAAATGGAGTACATACATAATATACATACAGCATACATAATATACATACAACATTACCCACATGACTCTGGCCTATATATACCGTTAGTGAATATGAGGTATTTCTTTGTGTATGAACCTCTGTCCTGCGTGGCAGTGAGAAGTGACACCACCCTCAGTGTCACGACTTGACTGAATTACTCAGAATAGGCAAACTGTACTCCAAGCTTTGTCAATAAATTTGTTAAACTAAAGAAAAAAAAAACACGTTTTTGGATTTTCTCGATTTTCAAGAGATTTTTTTTTCAATCCGTAAAGAAGTAGATTTAAAACACACAAGCTTTCTGGCTTATCTGATACTACCTAAAATATCCCTGCAAAATATCAATACAAAATATCCCTACAAAATATCCCTACAAAATGGCCTCCAAATTACACTAAGACTGTAAGGTAAGTGGTGGATATTATTCTTTTATCCACATATACCTGGAGAAAAATGGTATCGCGGGAATATGTCTCTCCTCCAGGGTTATAAATCGGGCTCTCGCGTACCACCAATCTTGTTTGACTTGGCGGAACATCACCGTAAAACTGCCTTACGCGCCTCAACGACCAGAGACTGACCTCCTTCTGTCTGTGTGTGTGTGCCAGGAGGTGTTTGAGGGGATTGTAAGGCTCAGGAGAAAAATCATCCAACACACACACATCCTTGACCACCGAAGGGACCTTTATGCTAGGAATGGGGTGCATCTGTCTAAGGATGGGGTGGCAACCCTGGCTGACTCTCTCGAGAGGGCAGTTCAAAAGATGCCGAAGTCTTTAAACTGCTAGGAGAACATATGAGCACGGGAGTGGAGGAGACTGCAGTGGGAGCGGGTAAACAAAGTGAAAGGTGTCAGGGAAATAGTGCTAGGAATTATGACAAAGCTAAATTAGGCAGGGAGTTAAAACCTAAACACGACAAAGAGAGGACTCAAAACACGACTAACTTACATGTCTACTTCGCAAACAGTAGAAGTATGAGAAACAAAATGATCAGGGCGTTGGTATGTACCGAAAAAGTCCATATAATAGCATTCACCGAAACATGGATAAGCCTAGACTCGCGTGAGTTACCTGTCGAATACTAAATTACAGGTTATAAATTATTCCATACCGATAGGCAGATTAGGAAAGGAGGCGGAGTAACAATCTATTGTATGTCAGGGATAATCTGAAGTGTGAAATAAATAAGTAAATAAAAACTGAGCAGAATACAAAAAAAAATGGATAGAATTAATCGATGGTAGGGAAAAATTAATCACAAGAGTAATATATAGACCTCCTAATCTTGATAGCAAAGTCTGTATAGTAGACGACTTTAACTTTAGCCAAATAGATTGGATTGACCTTACTGGTAACGCAGAATCAGAGGATTTTCTTGAAACAATCCAGGACTGTTTTGTAAGCCAACATATAACCGAACCCACCCCAAAGCCGACAACAGTTACAGATATTAACTACGAGGCAACAGTCACTGAATGCTGCATGGATCTGCAGCTCAACTAACTCAACATAGCTAGGGTAGTTACTTTTGTATTAGGATATTTAATTTTAAGGTAATAAAATAGTGGCAAAGGTGTGGCATATTGGGGGAGGCTGGAGGTTACGTTTAAAAAAAATAGTATTAGGATAGTTAATTTTAAGGTTATAAAATAGTGTCGAAGGTGTGGCTATTGGGGGAGGCTGGAGGCCATGTAGTCGTAGTAGTCTAGGGTGATTAAAAAGTTTTGTTAACCAGAAGATAGATTACATTTATTACACATAAATTATATAACACATATGCAAACTTTACAGAACAAGAACATTCCATGTGTGTGCTTCAAATTAATGATTATCATTGAAGACACAACACTACTGGCCTTGAGGGACACACCGAGGCCTTGAGGGACACACCAGGGCATACTGGGCCACGACTCAACGGTCTCACAGTTTCATCGTCCGTAAGTGTGAGCGGACTTTTCTGTCAGATGTTTGCAGATAGAGATCTTTTTTCTCATAGTCGAGAGCACAGCGGTAGTTCCTGAGAAAACCATAACCTATTATAAAGTCAAAGGTGCTCATGTCCCTCACCTTTATGTTCTCAGCCCTCAAGAAGGTTGACCCTTTCATATGGATCTCGACGTTGCTGGGGTTCACGCCCCACGATTCAAGATTTTTAGCGACGTGGGTGGCGACAATAAAGTCAGGCTCACCTGACTCTATCTTTATTTTCATTCGGGGACCCTCGCATGACGGGGTGAAAAATGCGTTGGCATAGAGATACTGTGACGCAGGAATAACTTGTCTCTTCCAGTATCCTGGCTCATTGTCCCTGATGTACAGTTCAGATTCTGGCTGCCATCTCTGGATGGTGCGAGTCTTTTGCAGGAGTGAACTGCCGATCTTGTTTTCATAACCCTTAGACGTTGAAGGGAGCACACGCGCTCTGCAGGTTATTTTGATGTCGTGGTTGAACTATATCTCAACATTATTAGTGCAACCAACCCGCATCTTCTGGTACTTTAGACCAGATTCATACACGGGCTTTCGTCTCCATCGACACTGTCGACCAAGGACTCCGACGCTGAGGGCAGACTCGTGAGTAAGGTCCACCTTGCCCACCCCGGAGTCCACCAGGAACTGACAAGGCTCCTCGTTGATAGTGGTTGAAACGTGCTGTGAGTCTGTCAAGCAGACAGGGATAGTGTCTATATCGCAAACGGGGAAGTCACAGGTTTGAGGCGCAGGATCAATATATAACCTAAAGGTGTTATCGGGGAGGTCCTCTAGTTCCCAGCACCACCTACGGACACATGGGCCACAACTCATTAAGTCCTTAAGGAACCAAAAGGGTCCTTTATTCGCCAACCTTGCACTCCTACGAACACCAGCTGGCGGCACCACACGGGAGCGAAGGTGAATTGCTCCGCGCTCTGTCTTGCGGGGGAACTTCATAATGTGTTTTATGCTTCTCGTAAACTATACTGTTAGGTCTAGTTTAACGAGATTAACACTTGAATATTTATAGTAAGAGGTATGTGTGTGTGTGTGTGTGTGCACAGTAGTAGTAGTAGTATCGTGGTAGTAGTGAATATGTGCGTGGTAGTAGTTGTAGTAGTACTAGTCTCGTGGTAGTAGTGAATATGTGTGTGATAGTAGTAGAAGTAGTAATAGTGGCAGTAGTAGGCTAGTAGTCTCGTGATAGTAGTTAAAATGTCTCGTGGTTGTAGTGAAGATGTATGTGGTAGTAGTTGTAGCATTAGTAGTAGTAGTAGTGAAGATGTGTGTGGTAGTAGTAGTGAAGATATGTGTGGTAGTAGTAGGAGTAGTAGTAGTAGTAGTCTCGTGATAGTAGTTAATATGTGTGTGATGGTAGTAGTATTAGTCTCGTGGTTTAGTGAAGATGTGTGTGCGAGTAATAGTAGTAGTGGTAGTAGTAGACTTGTAGTAGTAAAGTTGTGTGTAATAGTAGTCTCGTGGTGGTAGTGAAGATGTGTGTGGTAGTAGTTGTAGTAGTAGTGGTAGTAGTTGTAGTAGTAGTAGTAGTAGTAGTAGTAGTACTAGTAGTGAAGATGTGTGTAGTAGTAGTAGTAGTAGTGAGGCCGTTCTCCTGGTGGATGCTTCAAACGCATTCAACATACTTAACCGCAAGGCGGCACTGCACAACATCAAGATCAAGTGTCCTAGCTTTGCGATGTATGTTGAAAATTCGTACAGGAATCCTTCAGACCTCTACGTAGTAAACAACAAGGCTCTACGAGGTGATACCATCCTACAGTCGACCGAGGGAACAACACAGGGAGACCCCGTTGCAATGGCAATGTATGCAATAGGCCTCTCAGTGCTCCAACAAGAAATAAAGTATGAAACAACTGGGGTCAAACAAGTGGCATATGCTGATGACCTCACAGGAGCAGGAAAAGTGGAGGACATCAAAAAGTGGTGGGACCTGTTAACATCGCGAGGTCCACATATAGGGTACCACCCTAACGCCAGCAAATCCTTCCTCATCGTGAAGCCAGATCATTATGATCGGGCTGTGGAGATTTTCGGCGAAAGTGAGGTCAAAATAACTAAGGACGGCCAAAGACATCTAGGCGCAGTAATTGGCACTACGGACTTCAAGACCCAGTACGTAGGGGGAAAGGTGAACGAGTGGGTTAGCGAAATCCATGCTCTATCGGAGATTGCTAACACAGAGCCACATGCAGCCTTTGCAGCATTCACACATGGAGTCAAGCATCGTTGGAACTACCTGATGCGTACCATCCCTGAGATCCGACCCCTCCTCCACCCTTTGGAAGAAGCAATCAGTGTCAAGCTCATTCCCAAACTAGTGAAACACCACGACTTAACCCCAGTAGAAAGAACACTTCTTGCACTTCCACCAAGACTGGGAGGGATGGGACTAACTAATCCAGAGGAGATTGCGGACTCTGAACATCAAAATTCACTTAAGCTCACGGCAGCCCTCACTGATCACATAATAGCCCAGAATGCAACAGGGGAAGTGGACACCAGCGAAGTTAATAAGATCCGTAGGTCCATTACAACAGATCAGCAGCACTGCCAAAATGACATGTTGCAGCAACTATTGCTGCAGGTTCCAGAAAATTTGACAAAAAAAGTAGCTATAGCGCAGGAGGTGGGCGCCTCGAACTGGTTAACTACGTTACCGATAAGGGCAAATGGTTTCAGCCTTAACAAACAAGAATTTACAGATGCCATTGCTCTAAGGTACGGTTGGCCAGTAGATGGTTTGCCCTCCCAATGCGTGTGTGGCTATTCTTATGATGGCGATCACGCCATGGTTTGCAAGAAGGGGGGCTTCATATGCATGAGACATGACGAGGTAAGGGATCTCACAGCAAATATGTTGAAGGAAACCTGCCGGGACGTCATGGTAGAACCGACCCTCCTTCCACTGGATGGCGAGATCCTCCAACACAGGACTTCAAACACATCTAACGAAGCCCGTGTGGACGTCAGTGCTCGAGGATTCTGGACGCGGGGACAGCGAGCCTTCTTCGACATCAGGATTTTTGATCCCATGGCCGCTTGTCACCGTAACCTAGCTCTCGATGCCGCGCATAGGAGGAACGAGAACGACAAGAGAAGGGCATATGGGGAGAGAATTCAAAATGTTGATCAAGGCAGCTTCACTCCTCTAGTGTTCACAACCTCTGGTGGGATGGGCCCAAGTGCAAGATGTTTCTACGCCAGACTCGCGGAGCTGATCTCCGAACAGAAGCAGCAGCCCAGAAGTTATGTCACAGCCTGGATGAGATGTCGACTGTCCTTCTCTCTGCTTCGGTCGGCTTTGCTCTGCCTCAGGGGAACGAGAGCTTCTGCCCCTACTCCGACAACTGCTGCAGATATTGACTATGAGGCTACTGTCACTGAATGCCGCATAGATCTGCGGCTCAACTAATTTAACACAGATAGGATAGCTTCTTATGTATTAGGATATTTAATATTAAGGTAAATAAATGGTGGCGAAGGTGTGGCTATTGGGGGAGGCTGGAGGCCACGTTAAAAAAGTAGTAGTAGTAGGCGGCCAGCGCGGCGTGGGTGTCGTGGACCGTCCCTCCTGATCTAAAGTGTTATTGGTGGGGACATACTCGTTGTGTGGGAGCGGGAATTTGACAATGTGTCCGTGAATATCGGATGTCACCCTAAGCATTGCCACCCAAGGTTTCTCCTCATCCCTTACGGCATAAATTGTAAATATTCCGTGTGTTCACCGGCGTTCACCAAGTGAGTGGTGACCTGTGCTGGGTCAGTGGTAGGATAATGAGAAGGCTCGGCGCCAAGGTCAGTGTCGTTAGGCCTACTGTGACAGGGGTGGTCCCGAGACTATCGCCCCTATGGGGCCGAGAGTGCTGCCCATGCGGTCGCCCCCACCCCCCCCCCACCATAGTAACGGACTCTTAATGTAGGGTCTCGACGAACCTAGTGAGTATACATAACTGATATTACACCAGTGAGACCATATAAATAGTGGTTATTTGTGCCAAGGATATATAAACTAGTGCCTGGTGTGACAAACTCTTGTCCATAGTGTATCATTCTGATGTATGGATGGTCGCTATTGGGGGGGGTAGCCTACACACCCACGCGCGCACGTATGCCCCTACTACCTGGACACACCAGTCCAGCCTGTCACCTCTCCGCCCTTCCCTCATAAGAACCAGTATAATCTTGTGCCTGGGACTAAATCAGATGTCCGGAGGCGGACGTTACCGTCGCCCAAGGTGCTGGTCACTATGCCTGGTAACATTCCTTGCTGCGTCTGTGCTAGCCCGAACCAAAACTGCACAAATTGGGTTTGTGCGAGAAACAACCGACCATGTGTGAATTGCAGGAAGCTAGACCAGTGTCGGAACCCACGTCGCAGGGAGCCGACACAGGCGGCCACAGTGGATATCGCCGGGACCCAACT
>NW_024753596.1:0-15007 GCF_018991925.1 Homarus americanus | reverse complement strand
GGTGTAGTAGTTCCCTCAAATGGTGTTAGGAGGGACCTGGCGTGGTGTAGTAATTCCCTCACAGATGGTGTTATGCGGGGCCTCACGTGGTGTAGTAATTCCCTCACAGATGGTGTTATGCAGGGCCTCACGTGGTGTAGTAATTCCTTCACAGATGGTGTTATGCGGGGCCTCACGTGGTGTAGTAATTCCTTCACAGATGGTGTTATGAGGGGCCTCACGTGGTGTAGTAACTCCTTCACATGTGGTGTTATGAGGGGCCTGACGTGGTGTAGTAATTCCCTCACAGATGGTGTTATATGAGTGAGGTGTGGTCCCAGGCCTTCCTATCGTAGACGGATTAACACATCGCTGGTTGTTGGGTCTCACGGGCCGCTATCACTGGATACCTGGGACCTCACTATGTGAAGGTCAACCCGGGTACAACTGTTACTGTTGAGTTGTTCTCACTGACTTAAGCACCGTTCACCACTGTTCACCTCTGTTTAACACTGGTTCCATTCCTTTCCTAAATGAAACAGCAACTTCTGGCGAGAACATGTTGATATTCCGGTGGGGAGGAGGGTTCAGGGGAAGGGGCTGGTATGGGCCAACACAACAGTTGACCTGGCTGCTCCGAGAGGAACGCCAGGCACGTCTCGACCCTTCGGTGGTCAAGGATGCATTTATAAAGTCATTGGCAAAAAATGTAATAGGTTTTACTTAGGCCAAACAGGTAAAGAACTTGTAACAAGACTTAAACAACATAAATACAGTGTTAGGAAAGGCCAGGAATCCAGTGCTCTGATCGTTCATTTGAGGGAATAACAAACATTGCATTGACTGGGATACTGCCTCCTCAGTATTACCTTGTAATTCAATTGACAGTAGGAACATCATAGAATCTAGTCTCATTAAACATACCGAATCCGTTAACATGAATTTGCGTAATGGTATGTACAAATTGGACAATTTTGTAATTAAGAAGATTTGTAACCAGGTGAGAAGATAGGGTCAGTTTTCCCTCTGACCTGACTACCGGCCGCTGAGGTGCTTTTGTAAAGATTAGTATGGTCATTACATATACTTGACCTCTGTGGACTTGTTCTCACCCTCCTCTGTATATATAGAACTTGTTCTGCAATTCTATTTTTGTCTGTACTCACCCCTGAAGATGTGATTTACACGAAAGCGCTTGGGAATTCGTGTTTTCTTTTTCCTTGTGGTTATGAACATATACCTGGATAACGCGCACCTACAGTGATTTACTTGCATATATATATATATATATATATATATATATATATATATATATATATATATATATATATATATATATATATATATATATATATATATATATATATATATATATATATATATATATATATATATATATATATATATATATATATATATATATATATATATATATATATATATATATATATATATATATATATATATATATATATATATATATATATATATATATATATATATATATATATATATATATATATATATATATATATATTAGGGTGTACATACGAGGCGAATGTTTTTTTTAGTTTGAAAAATCGGCCTATGGTATTAATGATGTAGTTCTATGTGCAGAATCATGTGATATCTTCAGATTTGAATAGTTTTTAATTTTTGCTAGGTAAATTTTAACTTGAAATCTTATGAAAATTCAGTATTCCCACCCTTTTATCAACACCACTAAATAGCTTATTTTTAGTAAAGTAAATGTATCAGGCTAATTTATTAGGATGAAAAATGATCCAGAATAGTGAAACGAATGAGATCTTGACACATTTATTAAATTCTAATATTCCTTTGAAACAAAATCATCAAATACAAAACCGGTTTACCACTACGACCCGGTGTTGTTGCACACCATAGAGAACATGTCTTTCTTGCTTCTGTTTTACCATCACCTCCCTGCTGACCACCTGAGCTCGATGTAGCCTTCCTCCCTCTCCTGGCTGTATCGTGACTGCTGGCCCGCTCACTTGCTGTGTAATAATAAACGCCTGGCGCACTCTGGTGTGCGAGGGCCAGGCAGGGATATGCATGGGGTTGTCCAGGAAAGCTCTGACTTGAACATTGGTGAGGCTGCAGGTAAGAGGGGGCTCACTGCCAGCCTGGATGTTATCCAGATCTATGAGATCAGTGAGGGTCTTGGAACCTAGATTGACTTCAGGAGTCTTCCTGACCCTCAAGGAATCGTCACCAACTGATTCGACATGCCCAGATCCTCTCATAAGTCTCATATCGAAGATCTTTTTGACTGCCACTCTTCTCTCCTCCTCATCCTTACTGCAGAGCATTGCTGCAGAACTGCTCTCGATGAGCATACCAGGAAGATCTCCTCACAGTCTGCTCCCACAATCTGAACAACCTTCCTTTTTGGCTGACTCTCAGGAATTCATGCTGAAGAGAACATGCCTGACCTTCGGAGAACGATGACTTGACCTTGGTGTTGAACCAATTTGGCAAGTAGACACCTCACGATGAATTCGACAATAAGTCTCAGGTTGTGAAGCTGGTTCCTTTCAGTTTATGATGAGTTTACCCAAATTCTGCAGAACCTGAGAGCCGTTAAGAGCCACCTAGAATGTGAGACTGGATCTATCTGCAGGTAAGCAAGTCTATCAGGCATGACCCAGTTTTGATGGCACTGCAAATCATGTAACCATAGTACTGGTCAGTACTCAGGTCGTCAATGACAGTATGTGCAAGCTCAACGAGTGGAGGGCCAACTGTGATTTTTTCAAAGCTCGGATTTATTTCTAACTCAGTGGCAGAGTCCAGCATCTTGCCAAGAATACCAGACCATCTGTTGTTTGAAAGAGTCTTGCCATCCAGCTCCTGGATCAGATGTCTGAGTGGCAACTCGTTGGTGTGTGTTAGATGTTCTGGGTAATAAGTTCTATATACAGGAGAGAACACAAACACCTGTATAGTTTTGTAGGTTCGGTTTACTGGATAAGAGTATGTACACAGAGGTGGGTAGCACTGCTCCCTAGCTAAGCTCTTGGTCAACTACCATAGACGACGTATGGCAAGTGATACATTAGCAGCTTCCATACGTCGCCAGGCACATTAATTAAGCATGTGGGATATGGTAACAACATTGCCACACGCTGCTAGCTAGGCTGAACAAATGATACACAAATGGAGCACATACATAATATACATACATAATATATATTCCAGCATACATAATATACATACACCTCCCTCCCCCCTATACGCTCATAGCAAAGTCTTGAGCGGACCTTTTCTTCTGGATCCGTTCTGAGCGTCGAGGGACTTCATCACTGGGAAGGGTATGGGACTCAACACTGGTGGCGGGGCCAGCAGAAGGCAGTGTTACGGGGCGGAGAAAACGGCGGTTCCTCCACCACACACGACCACTGGGTAACCGCACCTGGTAGTCCCGTGACCTGCCGAGACCCACGACTACGCCTACTTTGTCCCAACGTAGGGAGAAGTCGGTCCGTGAACACGGACTTGTGCCGACACTCAACCTGTGAGGAAATCCGGCGTGGTTGCTAGAAGCGGGCGACGACGTCCTGAACACGTTCGGCGGTCGGGCGATCACAATCCTCTGTCTTGGCCTGCCACTCCTTGGAGAAGGATTGAGGGTGAGCAGGGACACAAGAACGAAGGGGCGTCCATACAAAACCTGGGCAGGGGAGCGTCCGGTGTAGTTGGGTGTGTTGCGGAGTTCAAGAAGACCCCGGTCGAAGGCCTCGCAGTCAATATTCCCAGAAGGGGCCACCTTAAGGATGAGGTGCTTCAAGGATTTGACAGCAGCCTCAGCGTGGCCGTTGGACTGCGGGTAATGGGGCGATGACAACACATGCCGGACTCCCCATCGGTCAAGGAACGCAGCAAAGTCCCGGCTTGTGAACTGAGGCCCTCCGTCGGTTCGCAGGCGTACAGGAACGCCCACGTCACGGAAGTAGTGGCGGAACTTGCTGATGGTGGCGGCAGACGTCGTGTCATTACCGCACTTGATGACAACCGGCCAACCAGAGAGACGGTCGACGATAACAAGGAAGGACTTTCCTGACACACAGAAAAAGTCGGCCGACACAGACTCAAAGGGGCGGGTGGGGTTGTCGTCACTCATGAAGGGTTCCTGCTGCTGGCTGGGTTGTAATACTTGGCAGGGCTCACACGCACGGACAACATTGGAGATGTCGGAGTTGATGCCGGGCCAGAACACAGTCTGTCGTGCACGTCGTTTGGTGGCCTCAGCTCCACGGTGGCTGTCGTGAAGGCGAGCCAAGGCGTGGGGACGTAATGCAGCAGGGACAACTACACGTGCTCCGTACAGAACAAGGTCTCCGTCGCAGTAAAGTTCATCGCGGAGTTTCCAATACGGGAGCAGGGTGTTGTGAAGATCGTAGCGGTTGCTAGGAAATCCATTCCTCACACACTCGACAAGTCGGACGTAGGAAGGGTCATCTCGGGCCGCTGTTCGAAGGTCCTCCATTGCCTTGTCGTCATCTGGTGACAGGTCCGAACGAAGGGATTGGACGGCATGGAGAGTGACCACAGTCCTGACGGAAAGAGCGAGGTCGGCGTCGAGCACATGGTCTTCTGGAGTAGGGCGGCTGACAGGAGAGCGGGATAAGGCATCAGGGATGCAGAGCTCCTTACCAGCACGCCACACTGCTGTGAAGATGTACGCCGAGAGCTTCTCTTTCAGACGCTGGAGGCGAGGGTTCTCAACGGCGTCTAGCGTGTAGTGGTTGAGGATCGGGACAAGCGGGCGATGGTCGGTCACTAGGTGAAAGTGTTGCAGGCCTATGAGGTAAAACCTGCACTTGGACGTCGCCCAGACCACAGCCAACAGCTCCAACTCAATGGTGGCGTAGCGCGTCTCAGTGTCAGAGAGGAAACGCGAGCCACACTGGACGAGCCGGAACTGCCCTCCACCATGATCCTGCAGTAGGGCGTATCCCACGCCATACAAGCGTGAGGCATCTGTCTGCAGAACTGTCGGCAAGGCTGGGTCAAACGTGGCGAGGACAGGTGGACGAGACAGGGCCTGTTTCACTTGCTGGAAGGCCTTGTCGTGGTCGGGGGTCCACAGGAATGTCCTCTTGGGGCTCATCAGGGGGCGAAGTGGTTGAGCAGCTGCGGAGATGTCTGACGAAAACTCTGCTAACTGGTTGACGAGACCGATGAAGGACCTCAAGTCGGTCAGGTTAGCAGGGGTGGGAAAATCCGTGATGGCGCGGACCTTTTCCGGGTCAGCTGCGATACCATTCCCTGAGAGGGTGTACCCACAAAAGTCAGCTGAAGAGCTGGCCAGAACAAACTTGTCGGCATTTAGGGTAATGCCGTGCTTCCGGCACCTGTTGAGTACCTCGTAGATACGGCAGAGGTGATCCATATAATCCTCGTCGTACACGAGTATGTCGTCGACCACTTTCACGCAGTTTGCCAGACCTTGTAGAGCCATGTCACCTCGAAGACAGAAAGCGTCTCCTGTAGCGGCGAATCCCATGGGGCCACGGCAATAACTGTAACGTCCATGCGGGGTGATGAAAGTTGTGAGTGGTCGGTCTTCTTCGGCAAGCTCTATCTGCCAGTATCCACACAGGGCGTCCATCGTCGTGAAGAAGCGCGCCTTCGGGTTCACACTGCGTATAGCTGCAAAGGGCGTGGGAGAAGGGTGCGCAGGACGAGACACCTGGCTGTTGAGCTTGGAGAGGTCAGTGGTGATCCGAACACCACCTTTAGGTTTTGCGACGACAACCATCGGGTGACACCATGGAGACGGTTCATCGCCGGTTGGTGCAATAATTTCTTGGGCGACCATGGAGTCCAGCTCGTTTTTGACCGCCTCGCGGAAGGCCAGGGGAACCAGTCGAGGGGTGTAAATAGCGAAGGGCTTCGCGTCGTCCCTCAGGTGGATCCTCATGGGGGGACCTACCATCTTCTTGAGAGGCTTGGATTCCAGAGCGGACTTGGTCACCAGAACGTCGCTGAATTCCTTCAGGAAGTACTTCCGAGCATCCGAAGGAGAGGTGTCACTGGCAAGAGGTAGGGGTAGGGCGGCAGCAGGGTAGTTGCTGCTCCCTTTCGTGCACCCTGTTGGCGTGTCTTACCTCAAGAATAGGTTTGGGGAAGTCCTGGGAGATGATGGCCAACTCTTGACAATGTCTGTAGGACAGCAAAGGAGTCGGGACACCGTTATGCACATCAATCCAGGCTTGACACGACCTGTTGCCAAAGGTGACTTGTGCTTGGAGTGAACCCAGGGCCGGGGTCATCTGTGAACCATCTGCCATAAAGCGGAGATCCTTGGGGGGCGGTCCTAGATCACTTGGAGAGAGCCCCAAGCATTGCAAATGCTGGGGACCGATGACTGTAGCATCAGCGCCGGTGTCGGGCAACATCTGGAGACGGGATGACACACTGCGGTAGGTCACAATGACACTGATGTACTGGGGAACTTTGGTCCTGGGACGCGGGGGGGAGCACACATTCCTAATATGGCTCCAGCGTTGTCCAGGGTCGTCGTGCCTCTGATTGGGAGGCTGTGGGCGGCCCTCTCTGGTAGAAGGGCGCTGAAGCTTCCGTTGACGCTGTTCCTTGGGTTTGTTGGAAGGGCAACACTTGTCATAGTGGCCCAGACGGCCGCACACATTGCACTGGACGCGTTTGGCTGGGCACCGTACTGTGAGTGACCAGTGGCCCTTACGGTCACAACTGTTGCAGGTAGACTGAGCAGCTGGACATACCTGTGTTCCGTGCTGCTTACCACAGTTGTTACAAAATGAACCGGGCGTGGACGTGGTGGGCGAAGGCGTAGGAGCAGACTTCTTGTCCTTCTTGTACCGGGAAACAGCGCGTACAGCTGTAGGGGGAGCTCGGATGGCAGAGGTGGCACACCTGGCAGCCTCATAGGAGCGACATATCGTCAACACATCCTGAAGAGAAGAGGAAGAGTCGAGGGAGGTGAGGCGTTGGACAAGTTCCTCGTCCTTAACACCCATCAGGATCACCTGCTTCAACTGGGTCTCCTCGCACTGCTGGTGGTGGCCTAAACATATATCTACCTCTTCCGAGGCTCTCTTAAGACGTACATAAAAAGCGTCAAAAGACTCACCCTCCATCTGTCTGCAGCTAAACAATTCCCTCCTGTGCAGAGCTTCATTCTGCTGTCCTTTGATGTGCCGTTGTAGAACGTCCAGTACCTCCTCTACAGACAGCGAAGAGGTTGGGGGTACCTGCAACGTATGTTCTAAGACACGCTGAACTTCCAAGGACAGGCACATACGCAGCTGGATGAGTTGTTTAGGCTGTGACAAACTCTGGAGATCCACCATTGTAGCATAATCAGCCCACCGCCGCCGCCATTCGCGAAAAGTCTGGAAATTTACATCAGGCTCCAAGATGGGCGGCGTTTGAGCTGCTGCTTTAGGTGGGGCTGGGGGGCGTGAAGGAAGCATGGATGAGGTATCTGAACCATTCAGTACCGAGGCAGTGTTAGAGCCAGGGGCTTGGTTAACAGTGAGGCGAGATATCAAGGCTTCAAACCGTGCACTGTCTTCCATTCTCCGTTGGTGGTCTCGTTCTGCCTCTGCTTGCCTTCTGTGCTCATCCGCCAAACGTCTGTGAGCTTCATCCTCGCGTCTCTCATCTCTCATAAACTTCATTAAGGCAATTATCTCTGGAGATAACGCTGAATGTTGAGGTGAAGGGCTGCGCGATGTTGTGGGAGCTGGGCCGGCCTGGTCATCCATCTCTGGGGGACTATCATCCGCTTGACTCATCCAGGCGCTGGGTCCACGGCTACGTAAGGCATGAGACATAACTACTTTATCTGTGTACTGTGTCTTAAATCAGTGTTGACCGGTCAGCCCGTCGTATCAACAAGATTTCAGACAAAAAAATTTAATTAAATACACAGATAAGTAGGTTATATATATAAAATATATATAAGGAACCGCGCGGTCAGCAAGTGTTAGTACATGTATGTGTGTGTGTCCCAGGCAGGCAGAGCGTCTCGCCCCAGCTGTGAGGGGGGGTGGAGGCGGCGCTGTGAGGGAGGGGGGTGGAGATAGGAGTAGCTCAGTCGCTCTCTGTAAACGGTCAGAGGAGGGTGCGCTGAGCTCTACACCCCACAAATGCCCAGAACATGCCGTATACCTTGGAAATCCGTTCGAACAAGGTCACACATGAATGGCACGAAACACACAATGCACTAAACACTTCACAGAAAATCACTGTCACTGACACTGCTCAAAGTTGCGAAATTCTTCGAGGGATGACGCGGGGTTGACCCAAGGCGGGGATCCATCAGCCGGCTTTCCACAAACTTGCACTAATCACTCGTAATAATCCAGTAAAACTACGCACTGCGCCATGTTAGATGTTCTGGGTAATAAGTTCTATATACAGGAGAGAACACAAACACCTGTATAGTTTTGTAGGTTCGGTTTACTGGATAAGAGTATGTACACAGAGGTGGGTAGCACTGCTCCCTAGCTAAGCTCTTGGTCAACTACCATAGACGACGTATGGCAAGTGATACATTAGCAGCTTCCATACGTCGCCAGGCACATTAATTAAGCGTGTGGGATATGGTAATAACATTGCCACACGCTGCTAGCTAGGCTGAATAAATATAAATGGAGCACATACATAATATACATACATAATACATAATCCAGCATACATAATATACATACAGTGTGGAGGTCACAAACAATCCAGACCAGCTTCCTCCCAATCTTCCGCTCTATCCACTGTATGACCCCCCCTTGCCACCCTGTGTTCGTGTTGGTGCTGTCCCCTCCAATGGCCTGCAGGGTCTGGTTTACGTTCCTCTCTCTGAGCCAGTTCACAATGTTATCTGCCACTATCTCAGCTGGTTTCCTGATGTCATCTTTCTCTGGAGTGAAATGCCACAAATACTTCCCTCCTGGTTCACTGCAGCAGGAGTAGTGTTCCTCCTTCACAATGGCAGGGAACAACTTGTCATAGTCTCCAACTTTCATGAACACTTTAGTGTCATCCCTTCTCCCATCAAAGAACAAACAATTGATTCCATTTTCTCTTATCCCCTTATCAAACTCCTCTTCTAGGTTACTGACAAGTTTCTCCTGAGCTCTCCTTACTTTGTTATGATCTATCACCAGGTGAACATCATCAGGTGTTATCAAACCACCGTCAATCCAGGCAGCTGTTGCTATCTCTGCAGTTTCTCTGAGACCAGTGTGGTGTCGCATGCTGGCCAGAGCTATGCCCGGGATATCTTTCCTATTTCGAATCTTATGCCTGGAAGGTTTGGGATCATTATTTTCTGGGTTAGGGACAAAGTCACCATTCTCCTGGTCAGCACTCGGATCAGCCATGGGGAAGTCATTAAACTCTGATTCAGATTGACTCCAATCATCGGCCTTTTTTACTTCACCCTGGGCCTTCTCAAGTCTCTTTTCCTCGGCAACTCTTCTCCTCTTCTGTCTCTCTGTGGCAGCCTCCTGTCTCTTGGACTCCGGAATATCTTGGCTAGAAATCATGAGAGACTGCCAGTCTTCTCTCTCTGTGCTTTGACCCTATGTTCAGTCTTCTCTCTCTGTGCTTTGACAAATGCCAGTTCGATCACAGGAATCTTCAGTTCACGCTTGCAAATACAGGAGATGTGGGCCTCGGATTTACAGTCACGATCGCATCCAAACTCAGGACAGAGAACAATTGGGCACTTGCAAGTAATTATGTCAAATAACTGGTCCAGTTGCTTGGCAAAGCTGTCCTTAACTGCAAGTTTTCCTCTCCCAAGAGAGATATCTCTTGCCTTTTCCCAACTGGCTAGCAGTCTCTCACTAATCTTCTTCTGACTTGTTATGACTGGAAGAACTGAGCGTTAGCCAGAGTGTACTGTGCCAAGACAGCTTTGGTCATATCACTGGCAATGTCTTTGTTTGTGTAAGTTCTTTGGTTCTTTTCACTGATTTGCCTGATTAAAACACCGTATCTCAAAGCATCTCTCAATGTAGGCACTCCGACTTCAGGAGCTCTCTCCCAGACCCAAGATAGTGACTGAGATGGCTGGATTTTTGGTTCCTCGTCCTGACACAAGCAGCCATCGCAAATATTATCAACTTATAAATGCATCAGAATCTGAAACAGAAAAAATATTGTTAGTTGGGTTGTTAAAGAATGAAGTCAGAAAGCAATGTTCACTATTTAATTGTAATGCACTAATGCAGCTGTACGTTAGATTTTCGATAAATTTCACGCTAAAATTTACCTAGCAAAAGGTTGCAAAATATTGAAACTGAAATTATTTTCTGTTTATATACACTAAAATCTACCAAAAAGTGATGGGCCATTAGTTTTACCTGATCTTCCCTCCTATGACACACCCTAATATATATATATATATATATATATATATATATATATATATATATATATATATATATATATATATATATATATATATATATATATATATATATATATATATATATATATATATATATATTAGGGTGGTCCTTTTTTTTCATCTTTGGAATTTTTTACCACAGACCTTGCTAAAATTGTCAAATATTAAGTAATCGATGTAGTCGATTACTTTGTAGCCGATTACGCCCACCACTAGTGCGTCGCATTTGGCACGATTGTGGTGAGTTTTTGCTGGTCGTGATTGATGATTGGGGAAATTAGAAACAGTCTTCCCGAGTATTCTCAGTATTAATTTATATTAATAGTTAATTTCTTTATTCCTCAGGTCAAAATGTCTAATGCAGGAGTAAAAACACTAGAAAATGTGTATTTGATAAAGACATTATGTGATGACATTACAGGGGCTAAGTTACCTTCAAACAGGCAAGTGTTACAGTATTTTTTAAGCCTGCATCGCATACAGAAAAAAACCATCAGAGTGGCAGCTGGTGAAGTCACAAAGAAAGTTCTTCAATTTTGGACAAAAGCAAACATTCCCACACACCATAAACCAGATTGTGTGAATCAAGTGCATAAAATGTTTGACAAGTGGAGTAGTTTGAAAAAGAACTCTTCAAGAAAGACAGAAACTCAAAAGCAGAAAGAGAAAGAGTTCACTGATACATTTGAAGATCTCTTTGACATTGCACAATGCACATGTGAATGGTTTGAATATGTGACAGTTCAGGAGGATAAGGATTTCTTAATAGCGCAACGAGAAAAAGGGCGTCGTGGGGCAATGTCATCTCTTGACAAAGTATTCCTAAAAAGACAGAAACGACGAGAAAAACTCTCAAGAAAGCAATGAAAAGGAAGTTGGCTGCAGACAGTGCAGAGAAAGAAGCCAAAAAATGCCAGGCCATCGTTTTCTTGGACAGCAGTAGTACGTCTTCTTCTGAGGAATCCAACCCAGTTCCTGGCCCATCAGCACTTCAAACTCCACCTACTGTCGAGAAGCGTGGGCGAAAAGAAGTTCTAACTCCAGAACTTTCTGCAGCATTAAATCGGACCAAGTCCTCAGATAGAATGGTCATGCACATTGTCACCCAAACTGCTCGGAGTCTGGGCCATGATGTCAGTGAATTGATTCTGAATCGATCAAGCATCAGGAGGAAACGCTGAAATCCTTTCAAACTTCAAACCAGAGTAAGTTTTAATTGTTCACTGGGATGGTAATTTGATGCCTGATTTGACGGGGCATAGGGGCCATGTTGACAGACTCCCAGTTCTTGTCTCAGGCAATCGCACCTCCCAACTTCTTGCTGTTCCAAAACTTCCCTCTGGTACCGGTGATGAACAAGCAAAAGCTGTTGTGAAGGCTTTGCAGCAATGACACATTGCAGACATCGTGCATGGCATGTGTTTTGATACAACAAGCTCATATACTGGTCACCACAAGGGTGCGTGTGTCAAAATTGAGCAGTTGCTGGGTCGTGATTTGCTATATTTTGCCTGCCGCCACCATGTACTAGAACTTGTAGCTGGAGCTGCTTTTGAAGCTGTAATGGGGCACTCAGCTGCTCCTGACATACAGCTGTTCCGAAGATTCTAAGCCAAATGGGAACAAATTGACAAGCAGAAGTTTGAAGACTCCTCCATCGACGATCTGGCAGAAGACTCGGTCAAAGCTGTTAGGGACGATCTAACCAACTTCATTGAGAAGGCTCTAGTTGGAGACACAGCTTCGAGATGAATATCGAGAGCTGCTAGAGCTGGCCTCCATCTTCCTTGGCACATCACCTTCTCGGGGAGTACGTTTATCTGCTCCTGGTGCAATGCACCAAGCACGATGGATGGCAAAGACCATTTATTCCTTCAAAGTGTGGTTATTCCGTTCTCAGTTTAAGCTTACTCCAAAGGAGAACAGAGGACTAAGATTTTGTGCATTTTCTTTGCCCGAATATATGTGAAGGCTTGGACAACTGCTCCACTTGCTGCAAAGGCACCAAAAGGAGATCTGATGTTGCTTAAAGCTCTACAAGACTACAGTACCATCTGCGATGCCAAATCAAAGGCAACTTTCCACAAAATGATGAGACACCTCTGGTACTTGTCAGAAGAGTTGATTGCATTGGCCTTCTTTGATGACGATGTTCTCCCAGCAGTGAAGGACCGCATGTTGGAAGCTATGAACATCGATATTGGAGAAGAAAAACATGTTAAACGGGATACAATCAATCCAGACACACTCCAAGTGAAGAACCTATATGATTTCACGACAAAGAACACAAAGTCATTTTTCAAAAAGATCAACTTGAATACAGATTTCCTGACCCTCCCAGTAGAACAGTGGAAAGATGATCCTGGCTTCCAAAATGCAAAAGCCAGTGTACAAGATTTGTCTGTGATCAATGATCATGCAGAAAGAGGAGTAGCCTTAGTCCAAGTCTTCTCAGGCCGCATCACCAAAGGCGAAGAGTAACTGCAGTATCTACTGCAGGCAGTTGCTCACCACAGGAAATCATTCCCTAATGCCCTCAAGCAGACCTTACTGGGCGACAAAGAGTGAGACTGATCCTCATGCGACCCCTGCCTTAAGCAGCTAATATCCACTCAGACTAAGTAGGGGCAGGCCCAGGCTTGGGTGCTAGGAAATGATGTGTTATGACCATTAAGCATAGGCATAATATTGTTAAAATTCATTTGACTTGAGCAACCTCTAATTATTAAGATATTTAAAAAGTATTTTACAGGCAATGTTTCTACCCCAAAATAAAAATTTTGCGAGGATCTGTGACAAAAAAATGGCAAATTTTGTTTTTGGCCCCAAAATAAGGACCACCCAAATATATATATGTAACAACAACAACAACAACAACAACTATGTATATATATATATATATGCTGCTTATATATATATATATATATATATATATGCCTGTAACAACTGCTCCTCCTGCCATATATATAAACCCACTTTTTATATATATATATACCTTATATATATATATATACATATATACTGCCTGCCTGCACCACATACTACTATATATATATATATATATATATATATATATATATATATATATATATATATATATATATATATATATATATATATATATATATATATATATATTTAATATATATATATATATATATATACCAAGGCACTCTGTTTGCAATACTATGGTCATATGGGAATAATTATAACTATACTTTATACCTAAGGCTACACATGTACCGACGCTTCTCACCAAATGATCTCATTCTTATTTTCTTATTCTGATGTACCAGCCAGACTAGAGCGTCTTCCTCTATTACTCTTCTCTGCTGGTGAATACTGGGTGTCTTTTTTGGGCCCCCTGTTTGGCAAGATAACGCCTGCCATTTGCTGCACTTTGCAAGACGAAATGACTAGCAATAAAGCTGCTTTTTAACCGCCCGGTGCATGAGAGGAGGAGTTATGCGTCTAAGCGCTTGTGCAGCTGGGATACACTTGTACTGTGCTGGAGAGTCATGCATTATCCTCATGTTTTTTGTTTTTTTTTTAGGTTTGATTGTGGATGATGAACTAAGCGTTTTGTGTGTTGAAACTCTGGCACCATACCAGTGATGACTCATAAGTTTCAGAAGGAAGTCTACACAATCAAGGAAACGTTGAACCATGCGTTTGTTGGTATGCAAAGGAGAGGCCATGCGTTTTCTGCCTTCAGTGAGTATTGCCACACACCCCCCCGGGGGGGGGGGGGACATTTGCATAAGAATCCATCTATTGAAACTCCCTGTGTGTTCGTGTGTGTATGTGTGTGACAGACAAACAGTTACCCTCATTACGACGGTCACCACTACCATCATTACCGCCTGTCATCAACTACTACCACGATCACCTGTCACCTCCTATCACCTCTACTACCTATCACCTCTTACCACCCCTACCACCATTAGCATCACTACTCTTGTCAACCCTACCACCACTACCACTAGTCATTCCTACCACCACTACCAACAATCACTTCCTACCACCAGCACTACCTCCTGTCACACCCTACCACCATTACGCCTGTCAACCCCTACCACTGCTATGAACTGTCACCCCTTACCACAACTACCACCATTACACTTGTCACCCAGCCTACAACTATGAGCACCGCCATCTCCTCATAACTCTAGTTACCTCCTCGAGCTGTCTGTCTGTCTGTCTGTCTGTCGATCGAGTTTTAAAGGTGACCTTTACGTCACCCGTCTAGCGAGCAGCCCAAATCCCGGCAGATTGTCGCCATTAAAACAGAGTTTAACGTTATTAGGGATATGTGAGCCAAGCCTATGCAACTCTTCACAATTTTTTTTTCTATTTTTGCCGTGAGAGATTTTTTTTCGTCTTATACTCGTGTTTTACAGTTGAATTTGTCTTTGGGTTTTCGAGGGTGAAATTATATGTATTTAATTTGATTTTTTGTTTTATTTTCTGACTTTTTTTTAGATAATTTTTTACTTCTATGTTTTCGATTTCTCTTTAAATTTTTATTCGGATTTTTGTTGGAGGGGTGAGAGAGGATTGGGGGCAGGGAGAGAGGGCGGAGGTCAAGTTGGAGAGGGGTTGTGT
>NW_024753595.1:0-19089 GCF_018991925.1 Homarus americanus | reverse complement strand
TCATCGTTACTCAGTAAGACAGCAGCAGACCACGACGCTTAACACTGTACCTGCCTGACTCTGGTGTTACCTGTACTGTGTTAATTGGCTTGAAGAACATACAACTCTAAAACGTGATATGAATTGTTAATTTTCATAGGAAGATGAACTAGACAAAAAACGACCTTTATAACTAAATGTCAGACCAAATACTGTCAAGAGGTGTGAACAGCTTCCATATGGAGAGGAGAGGATCTTTAATTGAAGTCTAATGTGTCACTTCACGCAATAACTCTGTGGGGTGGACACATCGACAACACAAGAGTGACCGACATATAAACACTTCCGAGACCGATAATTAATGACTTTTTTTGTTTGTCCTTTCAGAACAAAGTTCACTCCTGGGATTATCTCTCATAAACGAAGCATCACCAAGCACAAGCACCACACACGTGTATAGGCCTTCAGTATCGTCAACCAGCAACTGTCTATATGATAATAGTCCAGACAAAACCTTGATTTTACTTTAACCCGGAAATAAACATCGACAGGTTTATTAGAAATAATTATGACGACAGTAAGTTTTCAAGGTTCAAGTGTCCTTATTTCCTGCCAATGGTTCCAGGAAAACCTTAAAACTTACAATTAATAAATAATTAAAGATTTTTGTTTCTTGTATCTATATATATAAAACAAAGAAGTATGTATTTTTGTTTGTGTGTTTGTGTGTCCGCACGAGAATCTCGGAAACTACTATACCGATCTGTAGTGATGGTGGATGGTGTTATATGTAGTGATGATGGATGGTGTTATATGTACTGATGATGGATGTTATATGTAGTGATGATGGATGGTGTTATATGTAGTGATGGTGGATGGTGTTATATGTAGTGATGGTGGATGGTGTTATATGTTGTGATGATGGGTGGTGTTATATGTAGTGATGGTGGATGGTGTTATATGTAGTGATGGTGGATGGTGTTATATGTAGTGATGATTGGTGGTGTTATATGTAGTGATGATTGGTGGTGTTATATGTACTGATGATGGATGTTATATGTAGTGATGATGGATGGTGTTATATGTAGTGATGATGGATGATGTTATATGTAGTGATGATGGATGGTGTTATATGTAGTGATGATGGATGATGTTTTATGTAGTGATGATGGGTGGTGTTATATGTAGTGATGATGGATGATGTTATATGTAGTGATGATGGGTGGTGTTATATGTAGTGATGATCTATCTTCTATCGATATAAAACAAAGAAGTATGTCTGTTTGTGTGTGTGTGTGTGTGTTTGCTTGTGTGTCCGCACGAGAATCTCTACCGATCTGTAGTGATGATGGATGATGTTATATGTAGTGATGATAGATGGTGTTATATGTAGTGATGATGGATGATGTTATATGTGTTATAAGTGTTTAAATAACATGGTAGATATTACTGAGCCTTCATCAGGGTTGGTGCCTCCCTCCAGGTTCCCAGAGGTACAACTATTGGTGACATTTTCTTATTCGATGGCAGCAGTTGAGTTAGATTCATTGGTTGGGAGGTACAGACAGAGTGTAAGTAGCTGTGGAAGTTTCGCGCTCCCTGATGTCGCCCAAATTGTCATAATTGAAGGTAACTGACTTGGCAACGGTAGTGCGTACGTTGGTCTTCTTAAGGATAGAGGCGGGTTGCTGGTCGGCAACATTGGATAGAACAATGAACTCAGCAGCTTGGCGGTCAAGGTTGTTCAAGGTACCATGGGCACTGTAGTAGTTAACTTCCAGCTTGTTAGTTGATTTTCGGCTGCGGCCAATGCTGTCACCATCCAATCGTCCAACAGCCTTATCACAGGAGGCTTCGTCAAAGTATCGGATGTATGCGAAGCCATAGTGTTCATTTTTGTTGTCTTTTGCGGGCATCACAAATAGGTCGATCTGTCCACATTCCTCAAACAATGGTCGAATCTGCTTAGGGGCCACACCATGGTAGATGTTTGTTGCAACCACCACAAAGTTGGTGTCGAAGTCTACAACGAAATCCTTGCAAGCCTTCACTTCCACCTCAGACACCTTCGATACAGTGCGTCGGAACACCATTGTGATGTACTGACACTAACAGCTCTCTCACTGAGGTCAAATCAAAATTTGACCATACAGAAAGAATTACGGTTTAATAAGGTTGGAATTTAAAGAAATTGACAACAAAATGAAGGTCTGTTTATCACTATAGTGTTGAGGACTGGTGTTTGTAGAGATGATGGATGGTGTTATAATATGTAGTGATGATGGATGGTGTTATATGTAGTGATGAAGGATGGCGTTATATGTAGTAATGATGGATGGTGTTATATGTAGTGATGATAGGAGGGTAATATATGTAGTGATGATGGATGGTGTTATATATAGTGATGATGCATGATGATATATGTAGTGATGATGGATGGTGTTATATATAGTGATGATGCATGATGATATATGTAGTGATGATGGTTGGTGTTATATGTAGTGATGATGGATAGAGTTATATGTAGTGATGATGGATGATGTTATATGTAGTGATGATAGGATGGTTTTATATGTAGTGATGATGGATGGTGTTATATGTAGTGATGATGGATGATATTATATGTAATGATGATAGGATGGTTCTATATGTAGTGATGGATGGTGTTATATGTAGTGATGATGGATGATGTTATATGTAGTGATGATAGGATGGTTTTATATGTAGTGATGATGGATGGTGTTATATGTAGTGATGATGGATAGAGTTATATGTAGTGATGGATGGTGTTATATGTAGTGATGCTGGATGGTGTTATATGTAGTGATGATGGATAGAGTTATATGAAGTGATGAATGATGTAATATGTAGTGATGATGGGTGGTGTTATATGTAGTGATGTTGGATGGTGTTATATGTAGTGATGATGGATGAAATTATATGTAGTGATGATAGGTTGGTTTTATATGTAGTGTTGATGGATGGTGTTATATGTAGTGATGATGCATGATGTTATATGTAGTGATGATGGGTGGTGTTATATGTAGTGATGCTGGATGGTGTCATATGTAGTGATGATGGATGGAGTTATATGTAGTGATGATGGATGATATTATATGTAGTGATGATGGTTGGTGTTATATGTAGTGATGTTGGATGGTGTTATATGTCGTGATGGATGGTTCTATATGTAGTGATGGTAGATGGTGTTATATGTAGTGATGATGGATCGTGTTATATGTAGTGATGATGGATAGTGTTATATGTAGTGATGATGATGGATGGTGTTATAAGTAGTGATGATGGATGTTGTAATATGTAGTGATGAAGGATGGTGTTAGTGAAGATTGTGAAGTGAGATGTAGTGAAGATTGTGAAGTGAGGTGTAGTGAAGATTGTGAAGTGAGATGTAGTGAAGATTGTGAAGTGAGATGTGGTGAAGATTGTTAAGTGAGATGTAGTGAAGATTGTGAAGTGAGATGTATTGAAGATTGTGAATTGAGATGTAGTGAAGATTGTGAAGTGACATGTAGTGAAGACTGTGAAGTGAGATGTAGTGAAGAGTGTGAAGTGAGATGTAGTTAAGATTGTGAAGTGAGATGTAGTGAAGATTGTGAAGTGAGATGTAGTGAAGATTGTGAAGTGAGATGTAGTGAAGATTGTGAAGTGAGATGTAGTGAAGACTGTGAAGTGAGATGTGGTGAAGATTTTGAAGTGAGATGTAGTGAAGATTGTGAAGTGAGATGTGGTGAAGATTGTGAAGTGAGATGTAGTGAAGATTGTGAAGTGAGATGTAGTGAAGATTGTGAAGCGAGATGTGGTGAAGATTGTAAAGTGAGATGTAGTGAAGATTGTGAAGTGAGATGATGTGAAGATTGTGAAGTGAGATGTAGTGAAGATTGTGAAGTGAGATGTGGTGAAGATTGTGGAGTGAGATGTAGTGAAGATTGTGAAGTGAGATGTAGTGAAGATTGTGAAGTGAGATGTAGTGAAGATTGTGAAGGGAGATGTAGTGAAGATTGTGGCGTGAGATGTAGGTAAAGATTGTGAAGTGAGATGTAGAAGATTGTGAAGTGAGACAAAATAATACTGAAGAATGGAGATGGACAACACTGCAAAGCAGGAAGCAAATACTGGAGACGTATAATATATAAAATATGGCAAATATCGCACAATGTTAAAGATTTGGAAGATCAATATAAAATATATAATATATATATAATATTGTTTTTATATAGAAAGACAGACAAGGAGATGTAGTGGAAGATTGCGAAGTGAGATGTAGTGAAGATTGTGAAGTGAGATGTAGTGAAGATTGTGAAGTGAGATGTAGTGAAGATTGTGGAGTGAGATGTAGTGAAGATTGTGAAGTGAGATGTAGTGAAGATTGTGAAGTAAGATTATAAAGTAAACTGTAGTAATTGAGGTTAAACGAACGCCGGTTATTCTGTAGTGTATCCGTGTCTTGTTAACGTGGAACCAACATGGCGGTGGTTCTCAATATAGATACGTTATTTTGCCGGGAATTTCTGTCAAAACGAAATATGAATCAACCATATTTAGCCTAAATTAACCTAGCGGCTTTATTATATATTCTAAGGTGTTTAAGTTGGATAGATCAGATCAGGTTAGGTAAAGTCAGGTTGGGTTAGGTTAGGTTAGTTTTGTTAATTTTGCCAGTTAGAGGCTGGTTTATTGTGCCCCCCATACTCATCCTGTGAGCGGTAGTGCAAAGAGATTACAAAGTGGTGTTAGATGAGGTAGGTGGTTAAGTTAAGTTTCAATAGGTTAGGTTAGATTACGTCAGGTTGGATTAAGTTAAGTTAGGTTAGGTAGGTAATAAGTAAAGAGGTTACGGTCGGTAGGTGGGAAAGTTAGGTTGGATTAGGTTAGCTTATGTCAGACGGGGAGGTTAGGTTCGATTATGTCAGGTTAGGTTCGATTATGTCAGGTTAGGTTAGATTACGTCAGGTTAGGTTAGATTATGTCAGGTTAGGTTAGATTATGTCAGGTTAGGCTAGATTATGTCAGGTTAGGTTAGATTATGTCAGGTTACGTTAGATTATGTCAGGTTAGGTTAGATTATGTCAGGTTAGGTAAGTAGGTGGAGGTGGGTAAAAAAGGTTAGGTTAGGTCGGTAGGTTTTAGTGTAGGAGCTTAAGTAATCCCGTAAAAATTTCATGTTAATTTTTGACAACATACATCGTAATAATCCTTATAAACTATGTTAAGGAACTGTGGTGTAATTTTTTCTGAACGGTTTATTATAAGTTTTATGCCATTAAAGAAGTTTTATCAAAGAGCGGCGTAATGAACCACAGACGTATTACCATTAACTCCTAAGTAACTTAAAACATGACTAATAACCTATGAACATGTAGCATTATATCATTACAATTTAACGTAATATATTATGAATGCTGTTATAATATCTTAAGTGTGTTACAAACATGGCTGCTCATATATGCCATCCTGTCTCTGGCAAAGAAGAGATTGCAGTAAGTAAAATTAATTGCTAAAGCCAAATACTGGAAATTAAACATATACTTATTACCATTATCTGAAAAGCTTAGAACCACCGTTTTATATTTATTAAAAGTTTGTAGTGTTATACATCATGTGTATACAAGCCACAAGTTATTATTTACGACATTGCTTCAGTCCTCGTCATCAGAGTCTTCTGTGTACAACAGATTCCTTCACCTTGTTTAGGCATTTCTCATCATCTGCTTGACAGTTACACATCTTGGTGCATGTCATGCTATTCTTTCTGATTCTTTCTGTATGAACATGACAATGATCCATATTTCCTGACGCCACATCCACATTTAACAAGTTCTGTGATTGCTTCTGGAGCTGGTGGTTGGTCTGATATTACTAGTATGAAACAGTCATTGTCAATCTTCCAGCCATGCTCTAATTGTGAAAGCATTTCACTGTCTGCATCACACGACCACAGAAGAGCTTGATACCTTCCTCTCAATATATGATACTTTAGAGTTGCTGCAGTCGCTGGTAGTTCTCCAGTTTCTGCCTGCGTTATCTTTAAGAGATGCCATCTAAGTTTTGACAGTTTAGTGAAAGTCATTCGTGGACAGTAGAGCTTAAATACAAATTCCTCTAGACCAATATACTGTACATGTCTGCTGGAGGGTATTTGGTCTACTCAGCATCTTGAATGCATCTAGGACTTTTGTGTTAGATTTCATCAAAGTGCTCCAACATGCTTTCTTTCCTTTGCCAACAAATTTTCCAATGCAGTCAGATCCTGTGAAGGCATGGAAACCTGTAAGGCTCTCTGCCCAATGTGTCGTCGCTCACCAGTTCCTGTTATCATACTTGTATTTTCTCCAAGTTGAGGCTGCTTTAATATGCCAAACACATCAGTGTCTGGTGACTTGATATGTACAGTGCTGCCCTTCTGTGATGCATATACTGTATGTCCTGTTTAAGTTCTATAACTTGTGATAGCAATTTGATGGTTGAAGTCTTATTTCCTGCTTTCCACGACAGTAGATTAACCTTGGACAGCTTTTCCCAGATGCTCAATGGACCAACAATACGTTCCTTGACAAAATTTTCATAATTTTGTCTTCCAACTTCATATGCACATAGATTGTCATATTTGGCATTTTCTGGTATTACAGCTCCAGTTACCAAGTTTATAAGAGCATCATTTTCCTGGGATTACAGTCACCAATAACATTGTGTAGCTTCTGTACATCAGCATATTGACAGCTGACAATAGCTGTAGAGAGCTCATGGTGTTCTGTTCTTTTGTAATCTTTATGAGTTTGATATTTTATGTAATGAACTTAATTTGAAAACTCAAATGGTAGTATATGATCTTTTATCACCTTAGACACTCTGTGCGTCATGCCTCTCAAGTGATTTTTTTCCTCTCTTACTTCTCTGGACAAATACGACCTTTATCCCATCAGAAAAAAATATCACCATATATTTTCTTAATCTACAGGTGCCAAGGTTTAAAATGACGGATGGTGTTAAAAATTAACCTGAAATTTTTACGTGACCACATATTGTCTTGTTGGGTTTCTGAGAGAACTTCACGGCTAAATAGCGCCTCTATATTGATAGCCGGTACATGTCGTAATATCCACCGCTCATAGTTAAATCTTTATGTCCGTTTATTTTGTCCTAATTTAAGTATCAAAGAGTGTTTTCATTTTTAAGTATCTTAAGTATCTTTTTTTCCCCACTCCTAAGTATCTAAGTATGATTTATTTTCATTTATAAGTAACTAACCATATTTTTGTTTTCATTATAAAATGTGATTGATATAGACAACAGAAGTAAATATCAGCGAAGCTGATGTGAAGTATTTTGACTCACTGTTCCCACGAACTAATTGCTTCACTGGTTTACACCGAAGAAATAAAACCGTCAACGAACCATCCGATTCAAATGTGTCTTAGGCGATACAGGGTGTTTATGCGTCACTCTGATACCAAGAATGACTTTGTGTACTGTGGTGAAGCTGAGGGTAGGATAGGGTTGGGTTGGGTTGGGTTGGGATGGGTTAGGATTACGCATGTGTGGGTATATTCTGTCGCATTTTATAGGTATCTTGCATCTTTCTCTTTATTCCTTCTTTATCATGAGTATCTGTGCCTATTAATACACCACCTCGCAGGATAGTGGAAGAGGAATGGATAGTAACGAGATAATATTCTTCTTACATATACCTTAGCTTGATTACAGGTAACACCAGGTAGAAGTTACATGACTCTTAAGAGATTTCCTCGACTTGGCTGATTCAACTGTAAGACTTGCTGTATTTATCCTTATTAAAATCCTCCACCTGTAAGACCCTCCACTTGTAAGACCCTCCACCTGTAAGACCCTCCACTTGTAAGACTCTCCACTTGTAAAACCCTTTAGGGATTTGAAATACCTTCTCGTCTTGGCTCCACTAGTACTGTACACACCCTCTCTAGCCTTTGTTTACAGTAATGTTGAAGTATATAGTGAAGACTCATAGCTCATGGGTTAGAAAAACAAAAGATGCTTGTTCTATTTATTTATTTATTTATAGTTTATTTTAGAATCCCCGAAAGTTAGAACAAAATGGCTGACGGGACTCACAAGCGGGCGGTGTTTACAGTATGGACCAAGAATAAAAAATAAATGAAAATTAAATAAATAAATCGTAAATTGGTGCATTGTTTCTCCAGGGGTAATTATAGAAGTACAAATGTTCTCCAGCAGTGGGTAACGATCATAGTCACGTATAGAGCTTCCGACGCAGGTAGATTGATATAGATGCATTACCTGGAGTTAGTGGGTTACAGGGGCCTCTTACACGATAATATTAAAGGTGTTTTTTCCTTCTGTTTGTGGCACTTGAGGTGTTTAGGTTAGGTTTAATTAAAATGGTTTAGTTATAATAGTTATATTACGATAAATTAAGTTGAATTTAGAACTTTTTATTTGCATATATCGTGTTTTAGAATGATTTGTTAGCTAATAAGTTTAATTTGGATACGTTTAGTTTAATTTAGATCATTTGATTTTACAAGGTCGTATTATAATGACTGGGAACCATATAGAAACCTGTTAGAGAAGTAAATATTTCTACGGCAGTGAATGAGTAAGTCAATAAGTGGTGTATAGAGCTGCTGACGCAACTTAAACGGTATATACTGTACATTATATGTTATCAGAGCTTTCCTGTTGTACGTAACCGCCTCCGTCAGAGTGTCTTAGTGGCTCATGTGAAGATTAGCCTCTAGTTTATTTAACCTCAAGATTAACTACACTGGCACTGCCTGACCTGACCTGACCTGACCTGACCTGACCTGACCTGACCTGACCTGACCTACCCTACCCTACCCTACCCTACCCTAACTTAATCTAACCTGAAGGTTACTAGTGTGCCCTGAAGAATGCAGTGATGGCTAGGGAAACACTGAGTAACACTGAGTTCGTTTATTGTGGATGAGAGAAATACAAGCGGTGACCAGCATGTGCCAAGCACAGCTCACGCAGTCAGACTGAAGCGCCTTGCCATATGGCAGCCTCGGGGCAATGTTGCCACATAACACGTGCAGTGTTGCCACGTGATAATATATATAAATGCTACTCGGCACAGTAGCTTATGTACAGGGTTGCTACTTGGCACAGTACCTTATATACATAACCTACATCTCCCTCCCCCCTCACGCTCATAGTCTTTGTCTTGGGCGGACTTCTTAGTCCTAAGTCGCTCCGAGCGTCGAGGTGCACTGTGGGGCGGATCCTCGTGAGGTGTAGGTGACTCGTCCTCGGTCAGGGGGCCAGCAGCAGGGGTGGGACTGGCCGGAGGAAGCGGCGGTTCCTCCACCAGACACGGCCGCTCGGCATCCTGACCTTGTAGTCCCGCGACCGGCCGACGCCCATCACTATGCCCACCTTGTCCCAACGTGTCGTCGTCGGGTCCTGGACGCGGGCAAGGGCACCAATCTCCAGCGGCTGAAGAGGGCGGGCACGGTCGTCATACCGAGCCTTGGCGTCCTGGGCACGTGTAGCGGTGCGGCGGTAGCAGCTCTCGGCTTTGGTCTGCCAGTCCTTCGCAAAGGCCTTGGCGTGTGTAGGAACGCAAGAGCGGAGAGGGTGACCATACAGGATCTGGGCAGGGGAGCGTCCTGTGTGGGTGGGAGTGGACGCGGGTTCTGGGCAGCTCTGTGTGGCAGCGCCAGGCGCGTCGCTCGTCGACTCACGCACCCTGCTGGCGGTGTAACGAGCAGCTGGGATCTGCTCGGGAAAGTCTCTGGGCACCACGCCTAACTCCTTGCAGTGCTCCCACGACAACAAGGGTGTAGCGAGAGTAGGCTGCACGTCGATCCATCCGTGACACGACCTGTCGCCGTAGGTGATCTCTGCTTGAAAGGAGCCCACAGCGTCCGGCATCTGGGAACCGTCCGCATTGTAGTACTGCAGCTGCGGCGGTGGTCCCAGGCTGCGTTTGGTGAGGCCCAGTTTCTGGAGGTGCTTCAACCCAATCACCGTAGTATCGGCGCCGGTGTCCGGTATCACCTCGATGTGACCCGACACATCACCGTGTGTGACGGCGACGCGGATAGTAGGGGAAGGGGTAGCCCTGGGGCGTGTGGTCGATTCCACCCTCCTGATGTGACTCCGCTGCTGCTTGGGGCTGCGTGGGCCATCTGGAGGGGGCTGTGTGCGAACCACCCCGAGGGAAGTGCGCTGCTTTCCTCCTCGTCTCGGGCTTTTGGGATTGGGTTGGCGGCAGCACTTGTCGTAGTGTCCATAGCGACCGCAGGCCTGACACTTGTGGCCTCGTGCAGGGCACCTGTCTGTGTTAGACCAGTGGCCCTACGGTCACATCCACGACACAGTGCGTCGGCGGCCGGGCAAGTCTTGGGGCTGTGCTGCTTTCCACAGCTGCCACAGGAAGCACTAGGCGGAGGCGTGGAAGAACGTGTGGCAGCCTTCGCGTTGTTGGCCGCCTTCTTATCCTTCTTGTATTGTGAGATAGCTCTCACAGCAGGTGGGGCCCATAAGGCAGAGGTGGCGGACTTAGTGGCCTCGTATGACCGACATTCAGTCACTACCACCTGGAGTGTGGAGGAAGCGTCCAGGGGGATGAGTCGCTGCATCAACTCTTCGTGCCTGACACCTGTCAAGATCCCGTGCTTGATCCAGGCTTCCTCACATTCCCGGCTGTGCGCCTTGCAGACGTCGATCTCCTCTGACAAACTCTTCAAACGTACAAAAAAGTCGTCAAAGGATTCGTTCTCCGCCTGCTTGCAGCTGGTAAAGGCACGGCGACGCAAAGCCTCGTTGTTCCGACCCTTAACATGCTCCTGTAAAAGGTCGAGCACATCCGTCACTGAAGAGGTAGAGTCGGGAGGCACGTGCAACGTGTGCTCCAAAACTCTCTGGGTCTCCAGCGACAAACACATCCGCAGTTGGATGAGCTGTTTGTTTGGAGGCATGCTGTCAAGGTCCACCATCGTGGAGTAATCTGTCCAGCGCCGCCTCCACTCATGAAAAAGCTGAAACGTGACGTCTGGTGAGAGGGCGGGTGGGGGTTGAACAGATGCCTTGGGAGCTGGAGGACGCTGGTGTGGTGGAGGAGGGAGTGTACTGGTGCCTTGAAGCGCGCTACCTGCGAGTGAGGGAGGGTGGGTTAGCGCCAGGGTCGCCAATAGTGCCTCAAAACGCAACTTTTCCTCCTCTCTTCGTGTCTCCTCCCTCTGAAAATCCATTTCTCTACGTCGCTCGTCCCGGTCGTCCATCCACTTCAGAATTGTGGCGATGTCCGTCGCTGGAGGTGGAGGATGAGAGTCTGCGCCCGGTGGAGGAGAAGGTGGTGGGGAGTCGTGTCTCCCATCTTGACGTCCCTTCTTACCTCCCATCTTTGTGTGTGCGTGGACTGCACTGTTTAATATATAAAGTGGCGCCTCAACAGCTCGAACCACATATATAAGACATAAACAGCGCAAAAATCACGCTTATGGTCCAGGTCCACTGTTCTGTCCGTGAGTGAGTGCGTGCGTGCGTGCGTGTGTGTGTGTCTGAGAGAGCGGAGGGAGCGTGGACAGCTGCGTGGTCCGGCAAGACCGTCAGTGTCCCCCGGATGTCGCACGAGAAGGGTGTGCGCCTGCGTGCTCCGTGGGTACCACAAAAAAACAGGCCAATGCACAACTCAGCTCTAGACACACACTAATACACTGACACTAACACTGCCACCGTCACTAAAACGCACTGTGACGGAGCAACACTGCACATCGCGGCGAAACACAGCGCAACACAACACAACACACTGAGTCGACGCGCATCACCGGCAGACGTAACTGTCGGCATTGTTCACACACTTTGTAAGTCCACAGATCCTAGACACTGCGCCATGAAGGTTACTAGTGTGCCCTGAAGAATGCAGTGATGGCTAGGGAAACACTGAGTAACACTGAGTTCGTTTATTGTGGATGAGAGAAATACAAGTGGTGACCAGCATGTGCCAAGCACAGCTCACACAGTCAGACTGAGGCTGCCTTGCCATATGGCAGCCTCGGGGCAATGTTGCCACATAACACGTGCAGTGTTGCCACGTGATAATATATATAAATGCTACTCGGCACAGTAGCTTATGTACAGGGTTGCTACTTGGCACAGTAACCCATATACATAACCTAACTTAATTTCCCAGGTAGCGTTAGGTTAATCATTAGTTGAAATAAGCTGGGAGGGTTAATCTTCAGGTAATCTATCTTAATTAACAATTTTGGTCAGGTGAGGCCTTCCTTACCTTACTCGAGAGCAGGAGGAGGAGGACTTGCTAACATCTACAGATCATCGTCAACCAAGGCAGATATTGAATACCTTTTGTTTACCTTCGTGGCTTAAGAACACATCTTAACACCATAAGACTATTCGCCTCAATACAATAATACAGTAATTGATTATTGTATTCTAATAAAATTTACGGTGTATCTTGTGAACCAGATTTATTGTTTGACCTTAGTGAATTAGAAACTGGTTGAGGTGTATTGTGGTAAACATCCTTAAGAGCAGCTCTCTGTGTTCTTACGACCTCAAAGTAACACAAAAGGTAGCCAATATCTACCCTTGGTCAGTCACTTTATGTAGATGTCAATTGTGTCATTTCTCTAGACTTAGTGCCCCCTGGAGGAGAAAGTAAATACAATGTTGATTTATTTTGGTCACAACACACACTAGTAGATTATTTTTCCTATTTAACTAAATAATTAACACTATGTAGCTAACTAATTATATGACTCAAAGATGGTAACCAATATGGCGTCGATATTGTTCACATACTCTATGATAAATAGTGTAGGTTATGTATATAAGCTACTGTGCCGAGTAGCAACCCTGTATATAAGCTACTGTGCCGAGTAGCAACTCTGTATATAAGCTACTGTGCCGAGTAGCAACCCTGTATATAAGCTATTGTGCCGAGTAGCAACCCTGTATATAAGCTACTGTGCCGAGTAGCAACCCTGTATATAAGCTATTGTGCCGAGTAGCAACCCTGTATATAAGCTACTGTGCCGAGTAGCATTTATATATATCATCACGTGGCAACACTGCACGTTATGTGGCAACATTGCCCCGAGGCTGCCATATGGCAAGGCAGCCTTAGTCTGACTGTGTGAGCCGTGCATGGCACACGCGAGTCACCACTTGTATTTCTATCATCCATAATAAACGGACTTCAGTGTTACACAGTGTTTCCCTACCCATCACTGCATTCTTTGGGGAACTTGTAACCACCATGGCGCAGTGCCTAGGATCTGTGGACTTACAAAGTGTGTGAACGGTGCCGAGACAGTTACGTCTGCCTGTGATGCGCGTCATGCGCGTCGACTCATAGTGTGTTGTGTTGCGCTGTGTTTCGCCGCGATGTGCAGTGTTGCTCCGTCACAGTGCGTTTTAGTGACGGTGGCAGTGTTAGTGTCAGTGTATTAGTGTGTGTCTAGAGCTGAGAGTTGAGCATTGGCCTGTTTTTTGTGGTACCCACGGAGCACGCAGCCGTACACCCTTCTCATGCGACATCCGGAGGGACACTGGTCTTGCCTCCGCCTCCGCCGGCCACCACGCTCCGCTCTCTGAGATACACACACACACACACACGCACGCACTCGCTCACGGACAGAACAGTGGACTATATGCGTATTTCTGCGCTGTTTATGTCATATATATGTGGTTCGAGCTGTTGAGGCGCCACTTTATATACTAAACAGTGCAGTCCACGCACACACAAAGATGGGAGGTAAGAAGGGACAACGTCAAGATGGGAGACACGACTCCCCACCACCTTCTCCTCCACCGGGCGCAGACTCTCATCCTCCACCTCCAGTGACGGACATTGCCACAATTCTGAGGTGGATGGACGACCGGGACGAGAGACGTAGAGAGATGGAACTTCAGAGGGAGGAGACACGAAGAGAGGAGGAAAAGTTGCGTTTTGAGGCACTATTGGCGACCCTGGCGCTAACCCACCCTCCCTCACTCGCAGGTAGCGCGCATATAGGCGCCAGTACCCTCCCTCCTCCACCACACCAGCTTCCTGCAGGTACCCTTGCTACCCCAACAGCTCCCAAGGCATCTGTTCAACCCCCATCCGCCCTCTCACCAGACGTCACGTTTCAGCTTTTTCGTGAGTGGAGGCGGCGTTGGACAGATTACTCCACGATGGTGGACCTTGATAGCATGCTTCCAAACAAACAGCTCATCCAACTGCGGATGTGTTTGTCGCTGGAGACCCAGAGAGTTTTGGAGCACACGTTGCAAGTGCCTCCCGATTCTACATCTTCAGTGACGGATGTGCTCGACCTTTTACAGGAGCACGTTAAAGGTCAGAACAACGAGGCTTTGCATCGCCGTGCCTTCACCAGCTGCAAGCAGGCGGAGAACGAATCCTTTGACGACTTTTTTGTATGCTTGAAGAGTTTGTCAGAGGAGATCGACGTCTGCAAGGCGCACAGCCGGGAATGTGAGGAAGCCTGGATCAAGCACGGGATCTTGACAGGTGCCAGGCACGAAGAGTTGATACAGCGACTCATCCCCCTGGACGCTTCCTCCACACTCCAGGTGGTAGTGACTGAATGTCGGTCATACGAGGCCACCAAGTCCGCCACCTCTGCCTTACGGGCCCCTCCTGCTGTGAGAGCAATCTCTCAGTACAAGAAGGGTAAGAAGGCGGCCAACAACACGAAGGCTGCCACACGTTCTTCCACGCCTCCGCCTAGTGCTTCCTGTGGCAGCTGTGGAAAGCAGCATGGCCCCAAGACTTGCCCGGCCGCCGACGCACTGTGTCGTGGATGTGACCGTAAGGGCCACTGGTCTAACACAGACAGGTGCCCTGCACGAGGCCGCAAGTGTCAGGCCTGCGGTCGTTATGGACACTACGACAAGTGCTGCCGCCAACCCAAGCCCAAAAGCCCGGGACGAGGAGGAAAGCAGCGCACTTCCCTCGGGGTGGTTCGCACGCATCCCCCTTCAGATGGCCTACACAGCCCCAAGCAGCAGCTGAGTCACATCAGGAGGGTGGAATCGACCACACGCCCCAGGGCTACCCCTTCCCCTACCATCCGCGTCGCCGTCACACACGGTGATGTGTCGGGTCACATCGAGGTGATACCGGACACCGGCGCTGATACTACGGTGATTGGGTTGAAGCACCTCCAGAAACTGGGCCTCACCAAACGTGACCTGGGACCACCGCCGCAGCTGCAGTACTACAATGCGGACGGTTCCCAGATGCCAGACGCTGTGGGCTCCTTTCAAGCAGAGATCACCTACGGCGACAGGTCGTGTCATGGATGGATCGACGTGCAGCCTACTCTCGCTACACCCTTGTTGTCGTGGGAGCACTGCAAGGAGTTAGGCGTGGTGCCCAGAGACTTTCCCGAGCAGATCCCAGCTGCTCGTTACACCGCCAGCAGGGTGCGTGAGTCGACGAGCGACGCGCCTGGCGCTGCCACACAGAGCTGCCCAGAACCCGCGTCCACTCCCTCCCCGCCTCCACCCAAGTCACGGCTGCTTCCTCTTCACAGCGAGACGTCTCCTTCAGCCACAAGGGCCTACTTCCTGAAGGAGTACTCAGATGTGCTGGTGACGAAGGAGGCCCTACGGACCGCGCCACTGAAGGCTATGGCGGGTGCGCCTATGAGGATACACCTGCGGGAAGATGCACAGCCGTTTGCCATACACACTCCCCGGTTGATTCCTCTCGCCTTCAGGGATTCAGTCAAGAAGGAACTGGATTCCATGGTGGCCCAGGGTGTCATCGTACCCGTTGGTGATGACCCATCCCCTTGGTGCCACCCTTTAGTTGCTGTGGCTAAGACTAACGGTGGAGTGCGGATTACTACCGACTTGTCTAAGCTTAACAGCCAGGTGTCCCGTCCCACCCACCCTTCACCCACACCTTTTGCAGCTATACGGAGTGTGGATCCGAAGGTACGGCACTTCTCGACGATGGACGCCCTCTGTGGTTACTGGCAGATCCCACTGAAGAAGGAGGATCAGCCACTGACCACTTTCATCACGCCTTACGGACGCTTCCGCTACTGCCGTGGCCTTATGGGATTCGCTGCTACGGGGGACGCCTTCTGTCTCCGTGGTGACATGGCACTTCAAGGCGTGACCAACTGCGTGAAGGTAGTGGACGACGTCCTCCTCTACGATGAGGACTACCTGACGCATCTTCGCCGCATCGACGAGGTACTGACCAGGTGTAGGACGCACGGCATCACTCTGAATGCCGAGAAGTTCGTCTTGGCCGCACCTTCAGAGTCTTTCTGCGCCTACCGACTCTCAAGGGATGGCATTGCTGCGGACCCGGAGAAAGTTCGCGCCATAGCGGACTTTGCGAAACCTGCCAACCTTACGGATCTCAGGTCTTTCATGGGCCTGGTGAACCAACTGGCAGAATTTTCTCCTGACGTCTCCGCCGCTGCCGGGCCTCTCCGCCCCCTGATGAGCCCCAAGAGGACGTTCACGTGGACCCCTGACCACGACCTCGCCTTTCATAAGGTGAAGGAGGCCCTGTCAAGTCCACCTATCCTCGCTACTTTCGACCCAGCGCTCCCCACCGTCCTCCAGACAGACGCCTCGCGCCTGTACGGGGTTGGTTACGCCCCTATCCAGGATCACGGTGGAGGAAAGTACCGGCTCGTACAGTGTGGCTCTTGCTTCCTCACCGATGCTGAGTCTCGCTACGCTACCATCGAGCTGGAGCTGCTGGCAGTGGTATGGGCCTTATCGAAGTGCAAGTTCTACTTGATTGGCCTACAGCACTTCGACCTCATCACAGACCACAGGCCTTGGTCCCCATTCTTAACCACTATTCGCTGGACGCCATCGAGAATCCCCGCCTCCAGCGCCTGAAGGAGAAGATTTTGGCCTTCGTCTTCACCGCAGCTTGGCGTGCAGGTAAGGAGTTGTGCATCCCGGATGCCCTCTCCCGCTCCCCAGTCAGCCGCCCTACACCTGAAGACGAGATGCTCAGCACCGAGGCCGGTTTCTCCGTCAGCAACATCGTCACCTTGCAGGCCGTACAGTCCCTCGCCAGCACCCAGGCCTCAGTGTCGCCACCCGACGGCGATCTGGCCCTTGAGGAACTACGGACCGCGGCACGCGACGACCCCTCCTACACTCAGCTCTTGGAGAGTGTGAGGACTGGGTTCCCTCACGACCGTTTTGACCTCCACAACGCCCTACGCCCGTATTGGAAGATACGTGAGGACCTCTACGCAGATGGGGACCTCGTCCTGTACGGTGCCCGTGTGGTCGTCCCTGCAGCTCTCCGGCGTCGCGTTCTGACCCGCTTACACGACAGCCATCGTGGAGCAGAGGCCACCAAGCGCCGCGCAAGGCAGGCTGTGTACTGGCCCGGCATTGACGCGGATATCGTCAATACGGTCCGTGCCTGTGAGCCGTACCAGATCATGCAGCCCAGTCAACAGCAGGAGCCCCTCTTGTGCGACGACGAACCCACCAGGCCCTTCGAGTCCGTGTCGGCTGATTTCTTCAGCACAGATGGGAAACATTTCCTAGTTGTGGCCGACCGACTCTCTGGCTGGCCTGTGGTGGTAATCTGTGGCTCGGACACGACGTCGCGGCCACCATTCGTCACTTCCGGCACCTCTTTCGTGACCTGGGCGTCCCCGTACGTCTGCGGACGGACGGTGGGCCACAGTTCACCAGCCGGGACTTCACAGGATTCCTGGAGCGTTGGGGAGTCCGCCACATCGTGTCAACACCCCACTACCCACAGTCAAACGGCCACGCTGAGGCTGCGGTCAAGACAGTCAAGCACCTCATCCTCAAGGTGGCCCCTTCAGGCAACATAGACTGTGAGGCGTTTGACAAAGGACTCCTGGAGTTACGTAATACCCCCACCCACACAGGACGCTCCCCTGCCCAGATCCTGTATGGTCACCCTCTCCGCTCTTGCGTTCCTGCACACGCCAAGGCCTTTGCGAAGGAGTGGCAGACCAGAGCCGAGAGCTGCGACCACCGAGCCGCTTCACGTGCCCAGGACGCCAAGGCTCGGTATGACGACCGTGCCCGCCCTCTTCAGCCACTGGAGATTGGTGCCCTTGCCCGCGTCCAGGACCCGACGACGACACGTTGGGACAAGGTGGGCATAGTGATGGGCGTCGGCCGGTCGCGGGACTACAAGGTCAGGATGCCGAGCGGCCGTGTCTGGTGGAGGAACCGCCGCTTCCTCCGGCCAGTCCCACCCCCTGCTGCTGGCCCCCTGACCGAGGACGAGTCACCTACACCTCACGAGGATCCGCCCCACAGTGCACCTCGACGCTCGGAGCGACTTAGGATTAAGAAGTCCGCTCAAGACAAAGACTATGAGCGTGAGGGGGGAGGGAGATGTAGGTTATGTATATAAGCTACTGTGCCGAGTAGCAACCCTGTATATAAGCTACTGTGCCGAGTAGCAACCCTGTATATAAGCTACTGTGCCGAGTAGCAACCCTGTATATAAGCTACTGTGCCGAGTAGCGACCCAGTATATAAGCTACTGTGCCGAATAGCAACCCTGTATATAAGCTACTGTGCCGAGTAGCAACCCTGTATATAAGCTACTGTACCGAGTAGCAACCCTGTATATAAGCTACTGTGCCGAGTAGCATTTATATATATCATCACGTGGCAACACTGCACGTTATGTGGCAACATTGCCCCGAGGCTGCCATATGGCAAGGCAGCCTCAGTCTGACTGTGTGAGCCGTGCATGGCACACGCGAGTCACCACTTGTATGTCTCTCATCCATAATAAACGGACTTCAGTGTTACACAGTGTTTCCCTACCCATCACTGCATTCTTTGGGGAACTTGTAACCACCAAATAGATGTATTGTCTGTTTAATTTTAGGGAAGAATTTAATTTATAAACTTTTGAGAATTTGGATGCAGGAGTTTTGTCTTTGCGTGTGTGTGTTTGTGTGTGGTGATGATGATGACGGATACTTTCCTCTGCAGTGAAAAAATATCTTGACAAGGCAAAGTTTAACTGTAAGCCGAAGGAACGTTTGTAATGTGACTTATTATGTGAAATTGTAACTTGAAATTCTTTGTGAAAAAATATTTCCCTATAAA
>NW_024753594.1:0-13444 GCF_018991925.1 Homarus americanus | reverse complement strand
GCCCACCCGGGCACAGGTCACTGACCACATCGGGGCCTGGGGGGCGAAAATTTAATAATAATAGTAATTCATAGAAAATAAAATTTATAATAAAAAGTAAAATAAAATAATAATAATAATAACAACACTGTAATAATGATAATAAAGAAAAGAAAAACAATAATCAATAGTGAGAAATGCTATATGTATAGTATGTTGTGTTGTCAATAGTAAGAGAAATATTTGAGATCCTGCAATTGTGTGTAAATGAGGCAGAAAGACAGATCAGCAACCTGGGACTTGGTCACAATATTCGTGATGCCATATGGCAGCAGGGTCTACCATTAGACAACACATTATGCTTCCAATATCTTCCCAGGCGGTAGTACCTCCCTGTTTGATAGCAGACGCGACGTGACGCATACATACATACACATTGCAGATTAATTCTTGGTCCATGGGCTGGATTAATGACGTAGTGTTGGGAGGAAGGAAGACCATTTTTACGTTGGGGTGACGATCCAACAGTAGGGGCGAGTGTCCTGGTGCATTGTCAAGAAGCAACAAAATCTTGAATGGAACATTGTGTTGCCCACAGAATTTCTTCACGTCGGGAACGAAACAGTCATCAAATCAGGAGAGGGACAGAGTAGAGAACATCCACGCCTTGCGTGCGGTCAGCCAGTGGACATTTAGCTTGGTCATGTCCATGTTCTTGTAGGTGTTTGACTTGCGGGCTGTGTGGATCACCGATAACTTGAGTTTACAGGAACCGGAGGCATTGGAGGTAAAGAGAACGGTGATGCGCTCCTTCTGCAACTTCCGGCCCCGACACTTGCTGGCAGTCTTGACAACGAAGGTCTTGGAAGGTAGCTTTTTCCAAAATTGACCGGATTCGTCCATGTTGAACACCTGGTCGTCTGTGTACTGTCCTTCCTCCATAATCTCACGGAAGAATGGAGGAAAACCCCTAGCCGCAACACTGCCAGTACTCGCTTCTTCACCACCAATGTTAATGTTGGTGATCTTGTTCCTCATCTTAAACCTGTGCAATCACCCAGAGGAAGCATTGAAGGGTTTGGGCTCTGCAATTCCCATCTTACGTGACACTGCTGCATACAGTTCACGTGCGTACTCCTGAACTGAGCGTGTCTCGACCGCCATGTTCCGTCTTGCCTGACGAATCAAGTAGCTCACAAGTATATTCTCTGTCTTGAGAAGCACCTTGTTGTGGCAATACTTGATCATTGAAGCACCTGCAGACTTTGTGATGTTCATGTGTTCTTTTATCTTGGCTGCATCCTTCTTTATCGTCCGGATCGTAGATACGTTCCCACCATGCTGGCGCGCCAAATCAACCTGTCTTGTTCCTTTCTCCAACTCTTGGATGATCTTGTACTTCACCTCGTAGCTTAGGGCACGTCGTATCTTCTTTGGCTTAGGGCGGCTGGGTCCAGGTAATGCAAGGTTTTTCTGTGGTGGTGGTGGTCCGGTGGCAGCCATTCTTATGGAACAATAGATACCGATATACACTGTGTAGCCGGGAGGGGTGTAACTGACGCGGGTAGGTCAAGGGCTTCATCCCTCCCGCGGCAGTGCACGTCATATTACATTAAACCTATCACAGCTAGCGGGGAGGGAGGTAAGGATGCGTGGACCAATCACAGTCTGATACGTCATATGCCATCACCAATAACGCAACAAAGACATACACTGCGCAACCTACTCGCGCCGCTTACCCAACATGGCGGGATGGCGGGAGAGATGGCAGGAGGTTTGAATCCAAAAATTGCGCGGCGCAAGATGACCAATAGCCGCTCTCCGTGTATATGAGTAGATGCACCACGTAAAGCGGGAATTCCGGTTCTGGCGGGGTACCGCGTAAACGAGATCCGCGTAAAGCGGGGTATTACTGTGTGTGTGTGTGTGTGTGTGTGTGTGTGTGTGTATATATATATATATATATATATATATATATATATATATATATATATATATATATATATATATATATATATATATATATATATATATATATATATATATATATGCATATATATATATATATATATATTTATGCATATACAGCTAGACCCCGACTTATGACGCGGTTACGGACCCAAATCCAGGTCGTAAGTCCGACATGGTCGTAAGTCCGACATAGATAAAAAAAAATAAAAAATAAAATTTCAAAAAAATAAAATCAATTTTTTTTTTGTTTTTTTTCAAAAAAAAATTAAAAATCTACAATGAAATACAGTACACTAAACGAAAAAAATAATGAGGAATGGATACAGTACAGTAAAAGTCATAAATAATGAGGAATGGATACAGTGTGACTGAGCACACGGGGCCCCCATAATTTTCTATTTACAGGATACATGGAGACTATATTAATTGGATGAAGCAGAAGAGGAGACAGGCCTGTTGGGTCATCAATGTCGCTTTCTTCAGACAGGTTTATGTACAGGGGTAAATTGCTGGTTGAAGGTATTGGATCATCTTGAGGGAGTGAAGAGGCAGCACTGGTGGGGCGTGAGGAGCCAGTACTGGGGGACTTCTTGAAATAGATGTCCAATTTAGACTGCACAGTTTGCTTTTTCTTTTCATTATAAATTTCTCTGTAGCAAGCAAGTGCATCTTGGATCATTCTGTCAACTTTGGCATAACGCTCATAATTTTGATCCATGTCATCAAACATTTGCATTCCTTTATTAATTGTAGCAAATGCCTCTGCCATATGTTTCACTGAAAACTTTTTGGGGGGTGCAGGCTCTTCTTCTACATTTTGTCTCTCTTCTTCCTCTGCAACTTTCTGTGCATCTAGTTCAATAAGATCCTCGTTACTGAGCTCTTCTGCTACACTTTCAACCAACTGTCCAACATCTTCAGTATCAATTTCTAACTCCAGCTGTTTACCTAAGTCCACTATCTTGTTACTAATATCCAAAATAACTTCATTTTCATTAAATCCTTTGAAACTGTTCACATATCTTTTCAGGATTTTCTTCCATATTCCATTCATGCAATGTTTTGTAACCTGATCCCATGCTGCACTAATGTTCTTTATACATGACAAAATGTTGTACTCCTTCCAAAACTGTCTGAGCGTTTTCTCACCTTCAGTAGCAGCAACAGCCTGAGCGAAGGTCGTGCGTAAATAATACGCTTTAAAGGCAGAAATAGCACCTTGATCCATGGGTTGGATGATAGAGGTAGTGTTAGGTGGAATGTACACTACCTTAACATCAGGGTGCATGTCGTCCAGGTGTGGTGGGTGTCCCGGAGCATTATCCAAAATCAGTAAAATCTTGAATGGAATCCTTTGTTGCAGACAATACTCCTTGGCTCGTGGAATGAAACAAGTCATGAACCAATCCTCAAACAGTACTAGGGTCATCCAGGCTTTCTTGTTTCTGCGATAAAACACTGGCAGTGTGTGCTTGCTGACATGTTTAAAAGCCCTGGGATTCTCTGAATGATAGATCATGAAGGGCTTTAGCTTGAAACCAGCAACATTCCCCCCCAACAGAAGTGTAATTCTGTCCTTGAATGCCTTGAATCCGGGCATTTTTTTGCCTCTTTGTGGATGTATGTCCGCTCAGGCATGCGTTTCCACAATAATCCAGTCTCATCCACATTGAATATTTGCTCAGGCAAATAATTCCCTTCCACAATCACATCATCTAACTCCTCCTTAAAAGCTTCGGCAGCACCAACATCGGCACTAGCTGCCTCTCCACTCACCTTAACATTGTGTAGACTGTAGCGTTTTTTAAATCTATTAAACCACCCATGACTTCCTGTAAAGGTTTGATCACATTCATCTCCTGCCTGCTCCTTCAGGCTTTGGAACAGGCTTCTTGCTTTAGCTTGTATGGTTAGAACACTTACGGGTACACGCTTCTGTATCTGGTCTTCTATCCATATCACCAATAAATTTTCCATATCGTGGATAGGACCTTGTCTTTTCTTTGATATTATAGTTCCCTTTATAGGTGTTGTTCCTTTCACTACTTCACGAATACATTCCTTGTCCTTCAGAATAGTGGATATAGTCGAGTGTGAGAAACCTAGGTCGAGTGAGATTGTTGCTACTGTTTTTCCATTCTCATACTGTGTTATTGTCTTCAGTTTCATCTCAAAAGTAATTGCCTGTCTCCTTTTCCTTGGAGCACCACCAGCACTCTCACTTTTACGCTTTCCAGTCATTATAAAGTCAATTAAATACGATAATAACGAAAGTTCACAGCGCAATCAGTATAGGATACGATAGCCAAACACAAACAAAGCGCTCCACTGAGTGAGTGTACCCACGAGGCGACCCAAGACACCCCTCCCTCTCGCCCGGGACGGAAACGTTTCGGTATAGAAAATGCGCGCGTCATTTGAAAAATTTTTGGTCACGACGGTCGCAGTCGTATGTCCCGTATGGACATACGGTCAAAGCAGGTCGTAAGTACCAATGGACGTAAGTCCACGTAGTCGTAAGTCGGGGTCTAGCTGTATATCCATTCCTTATTATTTATTACTTTCTAATTGCAATTGCATTCATTCCTACGAGTTACTTTTATCGTACCTGTATTTCTTTGTAGATCTTTTATTAATTTTTTTTAATTTATAGTCGGCTTGTTACTATTTGACTTCATTTAATTCGATTTAGTCCCAAACCCTATCAGAAGTCCGGTCTAGCTGTATGTATGTATATATGTATGTATATATATGTATATATATATGTATATATATGTATATATATATGTATATATATATGTATATATATATATATATATATATATATATATATATATATATATATATATATATATATAAATGTGACCCATTGGAATTTTTAGACAAGCTTAATAATATTGTCCCTAGTATCACATTCAAAATTGAAAGAGAACTAAATGAATCCCTTCCATTTCTTGATATGCTTATCATGAGAAATGGCCAAAACTATAAATTTAAGGTATATAGAAAGCCCACACAGGTAGACAGTTTCATTCACTTTTTATCCAATCACCTTGAGTCTACCAAAATGTCAGTTTTTTCTGCTATGTTCCTAAGATGTCTGCGTATTTGTGACTCTGAATTTATTGACGATGAATTGAAACACATTCGTTCTATTGCACAGAAACTTGGGTACCCTTCTGTGTTTGTTGATCAATGTTTTAAAAGGGCTAAAAACTCTTTTCATTCCTCTCAAACCAGACAAGTTCCTACACTTAAGAATATTTTGACTCTGCCCTATCGTATTGAATTTGTCCCGTTAGTTCGGTCCCTCAAGCTTCTAAATATTAATGTTGTTTTCAAGTATGACTCAACCATTACCAATATGTTAATAAGGAATAGCCCAAGTTTGAATGTAAATGGAAGTGTTTATTGTATTCCATGTAGCAAATGTAATTGTAATTATGTAGGTCAGACAGGAAAAACACTGCAGCTCAGAATCAAACAACATAAGTATAATATCAGAACTGCGTCTGAAAGCAGTGCCTTGTTCGCTCATGTTAGGAATAATAATCACCCCATTGCTTGGGAAAAAAGCTTAGAAGTATTCAAATCATCTTGTGTCACAGAAAGACTTCTGGTTGAAGCTAGTTTGATTGAGGAATTAAAATCAATAAACCTTAGTGATGGTCAGTTCAAAACTGATAATATGTTACATAAATTTATTTGTCAGTGGCCCAAGGTTAAAAATGCTTTGAAAACCTTTGATCTAGATGTATAATAGTTATTTTGTGGGTCCCTTATTTTTGACCTGACCTGACTAGTCACGTCACCACCCTTCTCTTAAGCTCCTCTACGTGTGTGTTGGTGTGGGGATTAGTGGATGTCATCATTATGACCTGACCTCATGTTTTTAGGTCACCCTGTATATTTAAGCCTCTCTCTGTCATGTAATCCAGTTGCCTCTGAAGATGTCTTGAATAAAGACGAAAGCTAAGGTACTCCGTTGTTTCCATTTTCCCGTGTGATTTTATCAAGATTTATCTTATCCACGTTTTCATTGTGGATTTACATGAAATATATATATACAGTTTTACCCCGCTTAACGCGCTTTCACTTAACGCGTTTTCGCATATACGCGGTGCCTTGCCAAAGCTGAACTTTCACTTAACGCGGGTTTTTTCCACATATACGCGGTGAGTGTCCGAGACGCTATTTTTAGATTTGCCCCACCCGCCACCCTGCCTGACTGCCTGTTTTAGCTCATAAAATTCATACAAATTACCAGGCCAGAATATAATTTACATTGCTGGAATTCTTATAATTTGGTGATCATTTTGAATATAAACATCATATATTTTGCTTTAAACTTACAATTTTTAGATAAAAATTTTTCTCTAGGTAACTATGGTATCTTTTGTCCAAATTATATGACATTTATATTCAAAATATTCCTGGTCTTACAAGGAATCCAGCAATGTCAATTATATTATCCTAACTTTAGTTTGAGGTATTATTTATTAAAATTTAGTGGTTATCCCACACATCTCCTTGGGACGGTTGGTGGGGGGTGGGGGGGAGGGAGGGACCGACCGACCATCTGTTACCGTGTGAAGAATTATTATTTTTTTTTATTAACTGAAGATATTTGTTTTAGCTCTTAAAATTCATACAAATTACCCGGTCAGAATATAATTTACATTGCTGGAATTCTTAAAATTTGGTGATCATTTTGAATATAAACATCATATATTTTGTTTTAAACTTACAATTTTTAGATAAAAATTTTTCTCTAGGTAACTATGGTATCTTTTGTCAAAAATATATGACATTTATATTCAAAATATTCCTGGTCTTACAAGGAATCCAGCAATGTCAATTATATTATCCTAACTTTAATCTGAGGTATTATTTAATACTAAATGTTAAAAACTCTGGAAGGGAGGATTGGTGGGGGGTGGGGGGGAGGGTTGGGACTGACTGCGCAGTTGGAAGAGGGGGGGAGGGCAAGGTGGGGTACTTTGATTGACAGATAGTGTCGTGAAGATTATTTTTTTTTTATTAACTGAAGATACTTGTTTTAGCTCATAAAATTCATACAAATTACCCGGTCAGAATATAATTTACATTGCTGGAATTCTTATAATTTGGTGATCATTTTGAATATAAACATCATATATTTTGCTTTAAACTTACAATTTTTAGATAAAAATTTTTCTCTAGGTAACTATGTTATCTTTTGTGCAAAATATATGACATTTATATTCAAAATATTCCTGGTCTTACAAGGAATCCAGCAATGTCAATTATATTTTCCTAACTTTAGTTTGAGGTTATCCCACACATCTCCTTGGGACGGTTGGTGGGGGGTGTGAGAGTGGGAGGGAGTTGAGTCCATTATTTGAATGGACATTAACTTGGCGACTGTATTTCTCTATTTCTCTTAAGTAATAATTGTGTGCATGTACCATCATAAAATTAAGATGTTATTTTTACTACAACATAGGTATGTGCCTTCAAAAAGTGGAGTTTGGGGGTCGGGCCGGTTTCTATTGGAATTAATCCCATATGTTCTGTTGTTCACTTAACGCGGATTTCACTTAACGCGGGACCCTCTGGGTTCAATTGACCGCGTTAAGTAGGGTACAACTGTATATATATGTATATATATATGTGTATGTATATATATATATATATATATATATATATATATATATGTATATATATATATATATATGTATATATATATATATATATGTATATATATATATATATATATGTATATATATATATATATATGTATATGTATATATATATATATATATATATATATATATATATATATGTATATGTATATATATATATATATATATATATATATATATATATATATATATATATATATATATATATATATATATATATATATATATATATATATATATATATATATATATATATATATATATATATATATATATACACACATATATATACAGTTGTACCCCACTTAACGCGGTCAATAAAACCCAGAGGGTACCATGTTAAGTGAAAACCGCGTTAAGTGAACAACAGAACATATGGGATTAATTCCAATAGAAACTGGCCCATCCCCAAACTCCACTTTTTCCGACACAATACCTATGTTCTAGTAAAAATAACATCTTAATTTTATGATGGTACATGCACACAATTAATACTTAAGAGAAATACAGTCGCCAAGTTAATGTCCATTTAAATAATGGACTCGACTCCCTCCCCTTCTTCTCACAGTACACTAGCTGGCTCTTCCCTCTGAGAAATTTTGGGGGGAAAACCAGGTATAGTAATAAATAATTCCTCAAACTAAAGTTAGGATAATATAATTGACATTGCTGGATTCCTTGTAAGACCAGGAATATTTTGAATATAAATGTCATATATTTTGCACAAAAGATAACATAGTTACCTAGAGAAAATTTTTTATCTAAAAATTGTATGTTTAATGCAAAATATATGATGTTTATATTCAAAATGATCACCAAATTATAAGAATTCCAGCAATGTAAATTATATTCTGACCGGGTAATTTGTATGAATTTTATGAGCTAAAACAAATATCTCAAGTTAATAAAAAAAAAAATAATCTTCATGACGCTATCTGTCAATCAAAGTACCCCACCTTGCCTCCCCCCCTCTTCCAACCGGTCAGTCCCAACCCTCCCCCCCACCCCCCACCAATCCTCCCTTCCAGAGTTTTTAACATTTAGTATTAAATAATACCTCAGATTAAAGTTAGGATAATATAATTGACATTGCTGGATTCCTTGTAAGACCAGGAATATTTTGAATATAAATGTCATATATTTTGCACAAAAGATAACATAGTTACCTGAGAAAAAATTTTATCTAAAAATTGTATGTTTAATGCAAAATATATGATGTTTATATTCAAAATGATCACCAAATTATAAGAATTCCAGCAATGTAAATTATATTCTGACCGGGTAATTTGTATGAATTTTATGAGCTAAAACAAATATCTTCAGTTAATAAAAAAAAAAAATAATTCTTCACAGGGTAACAGATGGTCGGTCGGTCCCTCCCTCCCCCCCACCCCCCACCAACCGTCCCAAGGAGATGTGTGGGATAACCACTAAATTTTAATAAATAATACCTCAAACTAAAGTTAGGATAATATAATTGACATTGCTGGATTCCTTGTAAGACCAGGAATATTTTGAATATAAATGTCATATATTTTGCACAAAAGATAACATAGTTACCTAGAGAAAAATTTTTATCTAAAAATTGTATGTTTAATGCAAAATATAAGATGTTTATATTCAAAATGATCACCAAATTATAAGAATTCCAGCAATGTGAATTATATTCTGGCCGGGTAATTTGTATGAATTTTATGAGCTAAAACAGGCAGTCAGGCAGGGTGGCGGGTGGGGCAAATCTAAAAATAGCGTCTCCAGCCGGACACTCACTGCGTATATGTGGAAAAAATCCGTGTTAAGTGAAAGTTCAGCTCTGGCGAGGCACCGCGTATATGATAAAACGCGTTAAGTGAAACCGCGTTAGGCGGGGTAATACTGTACTGTTTTACCTACAGTATTGTAAAACGATTTGGGAAAAGAAATACTCGGTAACTTAAAATTTTAAAAGGAAAATTTTGAAACTGGCAACTGTGTGTAGATGACCTGACTCACATCATATTGATGTTTCAAATTTAATTAACAAAAATTTATGTATCTATAAATAAACTTTTAAAAATTAATACTTTATGTTTTACATACTCCTGTGAATACCATACCATGCATTTGGCTACTTTGGGCTTGCTATGATGACGCAAGAGATCTGCCCTGGCAACTGTACCGACACTCACAGCGGGTGGTGCGTTGGTGCGTCGTTTCCATCGTTTACTGGTAGTTACTGGTAAATATTTTTCAACCTAACGAAACTATTACCCGTATAGAGGTCGACCCCCAACTTTTTGCCCAAAAATTTGGTCTTAAGAACTCGTGCTATACACGGGTATATACGGTACTTGCAGTGTGTTTAATGTATTACAGTATATTATAAATAAAATAAATAAACAAATAAATCGGCAAATCTATTTCAAGTAAATGGAAATATTTTACTCACACCAACATTAGTTCCAATTAAATAACTGCTGCTTAAGTGAGTCACTAGTGTACACCAGCTGGTAAAATTTGATGCCAATACTTGAAGTGAATTGGCATTATTTTAAATAACCAACCATAAATAAATGGAAAAAAGATCAAAGGTGAGAAACATTATATTGTATGTATGTTGTGTTGTCAAAGGAAGAGAAACAATTGAAACTCTGCAATTGTGTGTAAATGAGGCAGAAAGATAAATTAGCAACCTAAGACTTGGTCACAATTTTCGTGATGCCACATGGAAGTAGGGTCTACCATTAGACAATACTGTACATTATGCTTCCAATATCTTCCCAGGCAGTAGAATCTCCCTGTTTGGTAGCTGCCTAAAACTTTTAGTAATATTACTTTGATACAACATGATAAATTAGACAAACAATGAAAATACAGTTGGTCCTCATATTACGCGGTCCCGCATTCTGCGTTTCACCGTTAACGCGGTGCCTTGCCAGAACCTAACATTCTTACATTCCTCGGTCGCGAACGCCATTACGCGGAGAGTGTCCGGCGCGACGCTATTTTTAGATTTTCCCCACGCGCCACCCGCCCGCCCGCCTGCCTGCCTCTCCCTCCTCCTCCCTCCGCTTGGGCAAGCGGCGCGGTAAGGTTGCGCAGTGTGTGTCTTTGTTGCGTTATCACTGACGTCATATGACGTATCAGACCTGTGATTGGCCATGCATCCCTACCCTCCTCTGCTGCTAGCTGTAATTGGCTTAAAGTATTATGACGTGTCCACCCGGGGGAGGGAGGGAGGGAGGAAAGACGACGCTTGACCTAGCCGCGGCAGTTTCATCCCTCAAGGCCACTCCGTGTAAACGCGCATCCATTGTTCCGTAAAATGGCTTCCGCCGGACCACCACCCCCAGAGAAAAACCTTTCCTTACCTGCAAAGCATAACAGATTTCTTCACCCGCAACCCACCACAGCCAGCCCAAGCCAGTGATAGTGACAGTGAAGTTGACTTTGAGGGATTTGTCAGGGAAGCCCTGACAACTGTAAGTGACAGTGATGATGATTCACCTAGTAATGGTGATTCACCTGAGGGCCAGTAATCTGCCCTCTGCCTCGGAACCAGCCTCCATCCCCGTATGCCGACCCATCTCTTCTACTACCGTAAGTGTTACACAAAATTTTTAGTTTTCTAACCTAACCTTTATTTTTCCTATGTTAACCTTTATCTTTCCTAACCTAACCTCTTCTATATTACTTGTTTTTTCATACCATCATAAAGTTAAGATAAATTTTTTACTACAACATAGTTGTGTGTCGTCAAAAAGTGGAGTTTGGGGATCGGCCTGGACTCCATTTCAATTAATCCCATATGTTATGTTGTTCACTTTACGCGTTCCTCACTTTCCGCGGGACCCTCCGGGTTACATTAACCGCGTAATATGAGGACCAACTGAAAACAAACAAAAGTTATTTACGAAGACCTCTCTGAGAACAGAGGGATGGAGGGGGAAGGAAGGAGGTTGAGATAAGACGGCTATTTATAGCTTGTATTTGTGTAGGAAGTCGACCACACTAGAAATAATTAATTTAAAATTTATATTTTTTGCATAGAATATTCAGTCCATGACTGCAATTATAATATATATATATATATATATATATATATATATATATATATATATATATATATATATATATATATATATATATATATATATATATATATATATAAGCAACCAAACTTAAATAATGAAACACCGCAATTAGAATACGGTGGTAGTGTGTTTAATATGTTACAGTATATTATAAATAAATAAATAAACAAATAAATCAGTAAATCCATTTCAAGTAAATGGAAAAATTTTACTCGACACAGACATTAGTTCCAGTTACCGGTAAATAGCAGACGCTTCAGTGACATCACTAGTGTTTACACTACACCAGCGGGTAACATTTGATGACATTACTTGAAGTGAATTGGCCTTATTTTAAAAAACCAAGGATGGTTGGTAAAGGACTACTGAGTCAGTGGGTAAGTGTCACATTTGGGGTACTGGTCTTATACAGCGAATAGAGCTCAAAAGCTACTTTTTAAATGGAAATTTGGGGGGCCGTCTTATGCACCCCGACGCCTTATAGGCCGAGATATACGGTATATATATATACAGTATATATATATATATATACACATATATATATATATATATATATATATATATATATATATATATATATATATATATATATATATATATATATATATATATATATATATATATATATATATATATATACACAGTTATGCACTGGTTAACGTCCAACCGAACAAGGTCCGATCGCATATACGTCCGTGCCCCCCCCCAAAAAAAAATTCCGTGAAGCCTGCTGGACCACCACTCCACGACCCCCTGACGGAGACACGATGATCCTCCCTATACTGGCCAGATATTTTATGTTAAAGGAATATGCTTCCTTAGGCTTTTTTTAAGCATTTGCCTCCAGGTGTTATAAGCTACAGCTATTGAGGATAAAATCTTTCACCTACAAATTGACAATAATACATTTGCTGTAATCAGACATATCTAGTTGCCTCAACAATTGCAATCCCAGTTGCAATTGGGGTTGCAATTTCAAATTCTGTGTCATTACTAAGGAATAACGAAGTCTCTAGTGCACTCTAAGATTAAGAAAGATACCGGAGGACTCAGGCGTCCCGAGCGAGAGAAAACTGACTCGTATGATGGGGGACACAAGCACTCACACGTGCCACTCATACTGACGACTTGACACTCACTTACTTACTTGACAAGTTTTACCAACCATTAGTTGTGTACGTTATCTAGTGAATTTAGTCAATATTGTACAGTACAAGTACACTACAATACAGTGGTCCCTCGGTTAACAATGGACCTAAGTGAAAACCTGTACTGTACATGTACTAAAATTGTTTTGTCTATTGCAAATATAGATTGTCTATACAGGTATTCAAATAAATCACTATCTTACAAGAATCCCAGCAATGTAACTTATATTCTCCCAGGTCGTTTGGGTGGCAAATTATGAGAAGAGCTTAGTCACTCTTAAGGAATGATAAATAAACACACAGGCCTTCAGCGCCAACTGTCAAACCATATCTCAAATAAATAAACAAACACCAGACACTCTGTCACCTCACCTCCCTGCTTCTCCCCTGCTCCCCCCCTCTTCCCGCGCTAGCTGGCTACCTCCCTCCTTGTGTTCCCAGACAAAAGATTGGTGATAACTTTATGCTTTAAGGTGTTTATTTTATATAATATCTCAGACTAAAGTTAGGAGATTACAGTCTGCATTGCTGGAATCCTTGCAAGACAGCCAATAATTTGAATATAAACATCATATATTTTGCTCAAGAT
>NW_024753593.1:0-16330 GCF_018991925.1 Homarus americanus | reverse complement strand
CCTATAAACTTTATTATACACAATAGGATAAAACTCTCGCTATTATTTTCACGCTGTAATAATTTTTTTATTAATATTTCGTTTAATTTTTGTTAATGGTTCCTTTGTCATTTTTACTCAAATTCAATTAGACGTTTAACACAGGAGATACGGTTCATTAGTTGTGTGTTCTTGTGTTACTTTAGTTTATGCTGTGTTACATGATCAGTGGTAAAGGTGGGTTAATAAATATTGCATCACGGTTTAATTGTGCCAGTGTTGTTGTGGTTATTGAGGCGCTTACTATACCCGGTTAATGGGTTATTGACTATATTGGGTTGTGTTGTTAGTGGGTATAATGTGTTATTTTAGTATATCAGGTAATTTATTGAGTGAGTATACCAGGTAATTAATTGAGTGAGTATACCAGGTAATTTATTGAGTGAGTATACCAGGTAATTAATTGAGTGAGTATACTATGTAATTTATTGAGTGAGTATACTCGGTAATTTATTGAGTGAGTATAACAGGTAATTTATTGAGTGAGTATACCGGGTAATTTATTGAGTGAGTATACCTGGTAATTTATTGAGTGAGTATACCAGGTAATTTATTTAGGGAGTATACCAGGTAATTTATTGAGTGAGTATACCGGGTAATTTATTTAGGGAGTATACCAGGTAATTTATTTAGGGAGTATACCAGGTAATTTATTTAGGGAGTATACCAGGTAATTTATTTAGGGAGTAAACCAGGTAATTTATTTAGGGAGTATACCAGGTAATTTATTTAGAGAGTATACCAGGTAATTTATTTAGGGAGTATACCAGGTAATTTATTTAGGGAGTATACCAGGTAATTTATTTAGGGAGTATACCAGGTAATTTATTTAGAGAGTATACCAGGTAATTTATTTAGAGAGTATACCAGGTAATTTATTTAGGGAGTATACCAGGTAATTTATTTAAGGAGTATACCAGGTAATTTATTTAGAGAGTATACCAGGTAATTTATTTAGGGAGTATACCAGGTAATTTATTTAGGGAGTATACCAGGTAATTTATTTAGAGAGTATACCAGGTAATTTATTTAGGGAGTATACCAGGTAATTTATTTAGGGAGTATACCAGGTAATTTATTTAGGGAGTATACCAGGTAATTTATTTAGGGAGTATACCAGGTAATTTATTTATGGAGTATACCAAGTTATTGAGTCACTGAATATACCTAATTTGTATTTATTTAGTATATCGGAGTATGCTGTATAGTAAGAGGGTATAACGTATTATCCCAGTATACTGCGTTATTTAGTTGCTGAGTGTATGTAGTTATTTAATGAACTTATTATGTTATCATTGAACTAACTCAATTATTCAATTACTAAATGTACCTGATCATTAATTATTAACTATATCAGGTAATTTGGTTAATTAATGCAGCAGGTTAATTAGTGACTGATTATACCTGGACATGAGTAAATAAATGTGCGTGTATTTATGTCTGTTGCTTTATGGTCCAAGGGTCTAGCCTCTCCCTGTTGCTGTGTATACTTGTATTTCATCTCTCTCCCAATACACACAGAGAGAGAGAGAGAGAGAGAGAGAGGTCAGTGACCGCCACCAGATGACCCTTCTTGCAGTTTACTTGGAAGCAGAACCCGAGTACCAGAATCGTGTGTGTGTCTCTGCAAGGGATTTAGGTTCTTGTCTCTCACAGGGAAACATAAGGTAAAAATTGATACATATCACGACTATGTCTCACGGACGGTGTTCCCTTTACGCCGTGTCGAAGCTCTTGCATGGCTTGAGAGAGAGAGAGAGAGAGAGGGAGAGAGAGAGAGAGAGAGAGAGAGAGAGTGTGTGTGTGTGTGGATTTTTTTTTCGGGTGTCGCGGCGTTCCTGAGGCAAGCGAGCGTCTGTATAGCCTCTTTACACTCTGGGGTCAAATGAGAATTTTTTTGTTTCGTGGGTTTTTTTCAGGAGGAGGATGAGGCAAATTGTGGGGTGTTGTTTGGTTTGGTAATGGACTCTCTCTCTCTCTCTCTCTCTCTCTCTCTCTCTCTCTCTCTCGTTTGTATTATGCAGAGGAACAAAATAAAATGGTACTTAAAGATTGGAAGCTTCACACTTACACAATCACTAACACTAACACACACACAATCACTACCACTTACACTAACATTTACACAAACACTACCACTTACACAATCTAACACACACTCACACACACTTACCTTAATAATAATATCACCTGAAGAAATTCGAGCTCATTACCTCACCTGCCCAGACTGTCTCGTGAATCTGTGTTAATAGAGGCGGTAACTCGCGTAGGTGAACGAGGTGGTCTGCGGGGGACGGACACAGGAGCACCAGCGCCACAGTCGGCCGTCACACAAACTTATCACTCCCTCTGATGGGCTCTTGATACTCTCTGCTATGCTCGCTTATCTGTCTCTGAGGGTATGCTAATATGCTCTAGTATGTTCCCGTCTATTTAAGATATGCTCCCATCTATCTTAAAGAGCTTATGCTAGGTTGGTCTGATATGCTCCTCAAAGACTATGCTGATATACTCTTGTCATCTGATATGCCATTATGTTCATATCTCTCTAAAGGATATACTAATATGTTCTGATATGTTGGTATGGTTCTGTCTCTCAGAGGGTGTGCTGATGTACTATAATAGCATATGGGGTATGCTGATATACTGGGTTATGTAGCTAGGCTCATATCTCTCTTACAGGGTATGCTAATATACCCTGATATGCTCGCATCTATCTCTGAGCGTATACTGGTTGACTCTAATGACATAAGAGATATGCTGGTATGCTTCTAAGGGAATATGTTAACATACTCTAATAATAATTTGAAATGAGGTTAGTTATACTTTAGATTCAGGGGATACACTGATATGATATGAATTAACCTAGAAGTATACTGATATGTTCTCAAGGCATTCAGGGGATCTGTTAGTATGCTTCGACATACTTTCGGAACAAGGTAAACTGGACCTTCAGAAGATAGGGTGATATGCTGACATATTCTGATGATCTAAGAGAGAGTGGAAGACTATGAGAGCTAGTTAATATACTCAGGTATGTTGATATCCCTTCATGGCACTTGGGATATATGGTAATATACTCCGATGTGTCTCTTTGGATATACTGATATGCCACTAATGGGTCCCCAGAAAGCAGGAGACAAGTTGATCTGCTTCGAGGACACTAATCTGTATAATGATACGTTCCCTGACTGTTAAGAAGTATACTGGTATATTTCAAATGTTGCTTAGCATTATAGTATACTTTGGGCTGTTCTGAACATATTTCACAGCTGATTTTCAGAAATATATGCTGCTGTCACTGGCTTGTTTATTCCGGAGACATTGATTATACTTTGAGTATGTTTATATGCTTTGTTACCAGTCAAGGAATATGCTGATATGTTCTGATACTTCTCAGTGATTACCCTGATATACTTAGATACCTGACAGTATTTATTGGAGTATAGTGTCGTATACTCTGATGTCATTCTAGGGATATGCTGATGAGCTGACATACCGCTTTATGTAACTGTGATATATTGAATCATATACATCCATTCCTCACGCTTAATATATATGATATTCAAAACAATGCTGATATTATTTATGTTATACCCTGATTATATACTAACATACTACAGTGTCATTTATAGTGTATGATAGTACACATTGGGGGGTATACTTTGAGGTTATTTAGAGAATATGATGGCAAATGGTGATATACTCTGTTGCCATATTTGGTATCAACAGATATATTGATATAATTTATATAATAAATCCTGTACTTTTTGATATACCATTCAGGGTGGAGGTATGCTAATATACCACGATAGCACCCGTCTCTCAGCGCTAATATACCCTGATGGCACACTTAACATCCTGGCGCCGGTCGTGGGGTATACTGATATGCTAAAGTCTTCTTCATCTTCTAATATCTCGACTTCAGCTTCGTAAACTGTGATTACTTAAACGTATTTAACGCTCGTTTACGTAACTTTTTTGTAGAATAAATGAATGTATATCCGGGGTTCTTCTGTTTCTTTATCCATCTGATGTTTGCGTCCATGTTGAGGAGAACCACTTAGCAGGGCTCGCATTTTCCCATAATGTGTTACCTCAAGTTCCATAATTTGCACTTAGTGAAGCCACGATATCCCGCGTTATGTTGCCCGTCTCACTTCCTTCTGGGTTATGTGTCTTAAGTTGGTGAAAACATTAAATTAAGGCTGAATTATTGTTAAATGTTAAGGTATTATAGTACTTGTCTGTCGTGTTGTTAATATAACATTGTTTCACCAGCAGTATGTACTCAACAGCTTATTAACATCGTTGACGAGTCAGAACCGCAACACTGAACCAATCTATATGAACATTAACACAAAAAATAAATTGTTACATTACATCGACTATCAAGACATAGCTTACAATACAAATTAATAAATAATTGTACCAGGGGGATAAAAATATTAGTTACAAAAAATTATAAAAATAGTCTTAATGTTCACGCCAGAACTTACCCCATAACAAAAGCCATACAACATTTTCCCAGTTAAGATTTTGTTAAATACAATCTCAAACTGCTGAAGATTTACAGCATTCGATCAAAGTTTGTCTCACTGTCAGATCTGTCACAGTGGGGTGCTGGGTCCCCGGTCACATTGATCAAGTCATAGATGAGCCGAATCCTTGATTTTTGTCTCAGTAAAGGTACATTTTATAATCATTTTATATGAATAACGTTATAACTTGTAAAACCATTCTGACGTTGTTAAAATAATTTGAATGCTCAGATTTATATAATAAATGTAAATAACTAATGTGGGAAAAGAGAGGAATATTTGAGAAGAGAAATAGTTGTTTTGTGTATATTGTTGTCAACATTTGGCTTCTCGGCCCCATCATCATCCCTGTTTCTGGTTGTTATCAACACTCGCATCTCTTGGATAAGTTGACCAATGGAGTCAAAGGAAGATAATTTTGTTCTTGTTTTTAACTCCTTCTCAGAAACTGTGTGTGGGTGGTGTGCCACGTGTGGTGTGTGTGTGTGTAACAGCACCTTTGATTTATACAAATATTCACCCAAATGAATAACACCAAGTGATTCACCATGTTATTCACGACTCTTAGATCACTTGGCTTGCGTCTCTCAAAAGGTCGAGCCAGGGTCAGCTGATTCAGTAAACACCGCTCACATTAATAGGGACCTGCCACACTTTGCCATAAACAGATAAATTGTACCGGGAATTTTCCCCCCACACACTCATCATTGTCACTTTATGTAACTTGCTGACAAAACCCATGACCCTTCAGGCCTTTTACGCCCTTAATGCATGAGTCATAAAGGCAAGCATGAACTCCGCATGCTTCCCAGTTGGGCACTGTAAACGCTTCTGCGCTTCACCTTGCACAGGATGTAAGGGGGTGCCCAATAAACTAGCCCCCTCGTGGGCAATCTGTAATCACTACCACTGTCTCGTGGCCCAGAGTAGTAGTTGGACATATCACTAGACAGGGAAGTTCACACTTAACACAAGTGTTATCTCAAGGTGATATTCACAACACTTCCCTGGACAGAATTCATAATTTATTTTCTCATATTATATCTGTGTATACCTGCTACTAGATAAACAGAAAATGCCAAGAAGTGTTTACATAAAGCGCTGCCACTTAAAAGTTCCAAGAACTAAATTAAAACAATTAGTGTGTGTGCATGGTGTGTGTGTGCATGGTGTGTGTGTGTGTGTGTGTGTGTGCATGGTGTGTGTGCATGGTGTGTGTGTGTGCATGGTGTGTGTGTATGCATGGTGTGTGTATGTGTGTGTGTGTGTCCAATGCCATGAGGATAACATACAATTCTTAAAGCAGTGGTCACATGGGAGCATTTTTTTTTAGCAATTTCTTGCCGGAAAGTTATTTCGAGCAATTTTCGAGAAATTCGAGCAAGTTTTTGAAGCATTTTTATTGTCAATTGTGATAGTCAATTTCTTGACTATTTCGAGCAAGATTATTGGGTCAAAACCCGGTTAATACTATATTTAATGACACGAAGCTTATTTATCGAGTATTTACCTAGGCTATATATAACATAGATCAATAACATTATGTATAAAATGCACAAACAGTTTTTTACGACACATTGAGTTTATTATTTGGGTGGTGTTTTGGCGTGTTTGTTTACAAAACACAAGCCCATACAGCCGGTCATTCTCCACACACTAACAACCCTCCCTACTGTAACTACGATAGTTGAACCAGTCTATATTAAACACTCGTTCCTCCTCCTCGCCAGCCACTTACGAGTCCCCAATAGTTTTTCTTCGCTTTCTCTCATTTCTTTTTAATAATAACAATAATACCAAGGATAGCTGCTGCGTCGTCTGCATTGTTGTTGTGATGTTCCGTCTCCCTTCTACTCGCACAGCGGCGTTAACTTTTTTTTCTTGCTGTAGTAACTGAACCAAGAGCCACTCGTGTGACCACATTTGGAAGAAATTACTCGTAATTTCTTGCTCCAAATTAATTGCTCATCAAAGGGATCGTGTGACCGTAACTTAAGTCACCCTTTAAGAAAAACTGTAAATACTGATTCACAAAACTTAAGGATAATTTCTGACTTGGAACCATCGGTGTAATGCAGAAAACAGTTATTGTATTCTAAAACCTACCCAAGAAATCTTTTACCCACTTACGATATAATTCTTTTCTATTCCATCAATAGATGTTATTTTACTTTTTTATACGTATTTTTATTTTAGTAATTTATAAACTATTTTCTTTATATACTTCATTACCTTTTAGTGTAATGAAGAGAATGAATTACAGAAGGTTTTTATAATTATATTGCGAACAATATTTTTCCTCGCAATAAATAAACAATGACGATGATCTTGTTTACAATATGGAGCTTGATGTCTTACTCCATGTTCGTTTATTACATTTTCTGCCATACCCGACTGTTCTTTTCTTTCTTGTGGTGAAGGTTTTTGACAATTGATATATATATAAAGTTGAGTTAAGAATAATGACTCTGATATTATAGCCATTAGGTCCTGAATAATAAGTGGTGTCTAAGTGAACAAATGTATGATGTCTTCAATTACCAGCGTAGTGTGGGGTAACAGTGGGGGTAGAAGCGAAGGGTAGGAGTGAAGGGTGGGAGTAAGGCGTGGGAGTAAGGGGTGGGAGTAAGGGGTGGGAGTAAGGGGTGGGAGTAAGGCGTGGGAGTAAGGGTGGGAGTAAGGGGTGGGAGTAAGGGGTAGGAGTAAGGGGTGGGAGTAAGGGGTGGGAGTAAGGGATGGGAGTAATGGGTGGGAGTAAGGGGTGGGGAGTAGGGGTGGGAGTGGGGTGGGAGTAAGGGAGTAGGGTAAGGGGTGGGAGTAGAGTTGGGGATGGAGTTGGGGATGAGAGTTGAGATGAGGTGGGGGTGAGGTTGGGGATGAGGTTGGGATGGAGTTGGGATGAGGTTGGGAGTGGGAGTTGGGGGAGTGGAGGTTGGGAGTGGGGTGGGATGGGGTGGAGACCCAGGGGTTGGGGAACAGAGGTGCAGTGGAGGGTTGGAAGGAGCCAGGAGTTGGAAGCCAAGGGGGTTGGGATGCAGGGGTGGGGAGTGAGGGGGTGGAAGTGGGGTGGGAAGTGGGGTGGGAGTGAGGGTGGGAGTGGGGAGTGGAAGTAAGGGGTGAAGTAAGAATTAGAAGTAGGGATTGGGGAGCAGGGAATTGGGAATGGGGTGGGAATAAGGGGTGGGAGTAAGGGGTAGGAGTAAGGGGTAGGAGTGACGAGTAAGAATGTGGGACAAGAGGGAGGGGTAGCAGTGGGGGGTAGGGTTAGGTTACAAACTTCTATTTACTTCAACATCTGTATCCTGCTGGTGATGTTTTCTCTTTAAACAATTTATAAAATAAATAAATAAACGGTCAGGTGTAAATGGTAAGAGTATTTAACAAAGTAATACTGAGGTATTACAAGAAAGAACTAAAAACTGTCCACTGTGTGTATCAACATTTTATAAAAGTATTTGTGAAGCTGTAAAATACTTAGATATAAACTTTTAATTCAACTCTGTAATAAAAATAATTGCAATAATGAATCTAAACAAGAAATGAACTGGTGTGAAAAAAAATCTACAAAATACTAAAATATAAAAAAGAAGAATTACAGTAAAACCTGAATCATTGTAATAAACATTATTAAACTTTTCGTTGTTATGACCTAAAACAAACAAGGAAGACTCGTCTAGATTTTCGCTCTGTGAATTAACTCCTTGGATCGCTTTTGGGCAAGAGGGGAGTTACTCCGACTTATTCCATGAAAATATTCCCAACTGTCCATAGAATCCGTTACAGTTTCCTTTATAGTAAGTGACTCACAAATGATTAATATTCCCATTCACCAATACTTTATTATATCAGAGAACAGTGCAGAGATAAGCTGGCCAATGAGCGATGGTCAAAGATAATACAGATTTAATACTGGATTGATAAGTACAGCTATAGTGATTTGTTTCATGTTACAGTAATAATAAACTTTATCAAATGTTATAACTACCAAAGTGTTATTTTCGTGATCGATACCCTGCTGCCAGGATTATAACATCGTTTAAAAGTTCAGTAAAAATATCATGCAGATTAAAACCTAACCTAGTGTATAGTAACCTAACTTAGCCTTTCCTAAGCTAACTTAGACTATCCTAAACTAGCCTAACCTATCCTAATCACACCAAACCTAACCTATCCTAAATTTATATATCATCAACAGATTTATAGATATGTTGGAGAAATAATTATCAAAAGTTTGTTGTCTCTGCAAATGTATTTTAAAAAAAAGAAAATGAAATTAAAACTTTCTAGAGAACTCAATTGTGTCATGAGCGTTGCGGCTTGGTTAGGTTAGGTAACATTAGGTTAGGTTAGATAAGGCAAGGTAAGATTAGGTAAGGTGAGGTAGTGTTAGGGTTAAATACATTTTACTAATTTTGCATCAAAATAATCACGACTGAAGGTATCGGATAAAAAACCTCTGAATATAATTATTTTTCTGAGAAAAAAATTTCTTTACCACTTATTTTTTGCCCCACTTTTTTTTATTAGGTTTGATGAACTTAGATTAGGTTAGGTATTATTTAACTCTGAGTCATGGGTACTTATTGGATACTTGGCAGAATAACTTGTTATAATTTGGTCCTAACAAAGGCGGAGTCTAGGCAAAAATGTTCACTTGACCTCATATTTGGATTTCATTACTGAAGGATATTTACAGCTATACCACATTAATAAGGTCTATCTGCAAGTTTATTCAGTCATACAAAAAATATACCCTAAATGTGGACAATAAAAATCTTCTATTTTGGTACAAATTACCTGAAAAGTTGTAAGAAGACAAAAGCTGCATCTCTTCCATTCAGCAAGAAATAGAACACTCAAGCCTCTTCTTGTCGTAAAAAAAAACTAATATTGTACTTTAGTATGTACAAAACATTTTCTTCATTATTCTATGATAAAACAATTCTAACAAGCATTATTAAAACATATATTATTAATTTTTTTTCATGCAATCGGGAAATAGCGACTACTATATCCAGGTTGATCGTGTTGAGGTGCTGTAAGTTACGGGCTAGATTACGAGCTCACTTACGGAGTTCGATGCCAAATATTTGTTTTGAGTATCCCGATCGGAGACTGTAAGTCCAGTTACTTGGTAAACAAGGAGATACAGTGAAATAAACTGCTGTACCTAAATATTATGCAACTCAAAATATATTCCCAAAACAGCACGTTTACAGATGAAAATAATAAAAGCATAAATAATACAAACAAAATCAATTAATATGTTTTTTATTACAGTATTTTTAAATATCAGAAACAGGTTCAGCGCTTCTTGTTGTTGTTTTTTGTCTTTTTCCCGGTGAAGATGTAGTCTCCCCATGGCAGGTACTGGTCCTTTTGTACATGGCAGAAAGTGGGAGTTTCCTTCTTCTTCTTCTTGTTTTGTGCCTTAGTGTGTTTTGTGGTCTGCAGTTTGTTAGATCGGGGGCCCTTCTCCTTCACCTCCACCTTAGACACCTTCGTTACAGTGCGTCGGAACACCATTGTGATGGACTGACACTAACAGCTCTCTCACTGAGGTCAAATCAAAATTTGACCATACAGAAAGAATTACGGTTTAATAAGGTTGGAATTTAAAGAAATTGACAACAAAATGAAGCTCTGTTTATCACTATAGTGATGAGGATGGTGTTGTAGTGATGATGGATGGTGTTATATGTAGTGATGATAGGAGGGTAATATATGTAGTGATGATAGATGGTGTTATATATAGTGATGATGCATGATGTTATATGTAGTGATGTTGGATGGTGTTATATGTAGTGATGATGCATGATGTTATATGTAGTGATGATGGATGATGTTATATGTAGTGATGATGGATAGTGTTATATGTAGTCATGATGATGGATGGTGTTATATGTAGTGATGATGGATGGTGTTATATGTAGTGATAATGGATGGTGTTATATGTAGTGATGATGGAACGTGTTATATGTAGTGATGATGATGGATGGTGTTATATGTAGTGATGCTGGATGGTGTTATATATAGTGATGATGGATGGTGTTATATGTAGTGATGATGGATGGTGTTATATGTAGTGGTGATGGATGATGTTATATGTAGTGATGATGGATGATGTTATATGTAGTGATGATAGTTGGTGTTATATGCAGTGATGCTGGATGGTGTTATATGTAGTGATGATGGATAGAGTTATATGTAGTGATGATGGATGTTGTTATATGTAGTGATGATGGTTGGTGTTATATGTAGTGATAATGGATGGTTGTATATGTAGTGATGATGGATGGTGTTATATATAGTGATGATGGTTGGTGTTATATGTAGTGATGATAGGATGGTTTTATATGTAGTGATGATGGATGGTGTTATATGTAGTGATGATGCATGATGTTATATGTAGTGATGCTGGATGGTATTACATGTAGTGATGTTGGATGGTGTTATATGTAGTGATGATGCATGATGTTATATGCAGTGATGATGGATGATGTTATATGTAGTGATGATGGATCGTGTTATATGTAGTGATGATGATGGATGGTGTTATATGTAGTGATGATGGATGGTGTTATATGTAGTGATGATGGATGGTGTTATATGTAGTGATGATGGATGGTGTTATATGTAGTGATGAAGGATGGCGTTATATGTAGTGATGATGGATGGTGTTATATGTAGTGATGATGGATGGTTTTATATGTAGTGATGATGGATGGTGTTATATGTAGTGATGATGCATGATGTTATATGTAGTGATGATGGGTGGTGTTATATGTAGTGATGCTGGATGGTGTCATATGTAGTGATGATGGATGGAGTTATATGTAGTGATGATGGATGATGTTATATGTAGTGATGATGGTTGGTGTTATATGTAGTGATGTTGGATGGTGTTATATGTCGTGATGGATGGTTCTATATGTAGTGATGGTGGATGGTGTTATATGTAGTGATGATGGATCGTGTTATATGTAGTGATGATGATGGATGGTGTTATATGTAGTGATGATGGATGGTGTTATATGTAATGATGATGGATGGTGTTATATGTAGTGATGATGATGGCTGGTGTTATATGTAGTGATGATGGATGTTGTTATATGTAGTGATGAAGGATGGTGTTAGTGAAGATTGTGAAGTGAAATGTAGTGAAGATTGTGAAGTGAGATGTGGTGAAGATTGTGAAGTGAGATGTAGTGAAGATTGTGAAGTGAGATGTAGTGAAGATTGTGAAGTGAGATGTAGTGAAAATTGTGAAGTGAGATGTAGTGAAGATTGTGAAGTGAGATGTAGTGAAGATTGTGAAGTGAGATGTAGTGAAAATTGTGAAGTGAGATGTAGTGAAAATTGTGAAGTGAGATGTAGTGAAGATTGTGAAGTGAGATGTAGTGAAGATTGTGAAGTGAGATGTAGTGAAGATTATGAAGTGAGATGTAGTGAAGATTGTAGAGTGAGATGTAGTGAAGATTGTGAGAGTGAGATGTAGTGAAGATTGTGAAGTGAGATGTAGTGAAGATTGTGTGAGTGAATGTAGTGAATGGTGAAGTGAGATGTAGTGAAGATTGTGAAGTGAGATGCGTGAAGATTGTGAAGTGAGATGTAGTATGAAGATTGTGAAGTGAGATGTAGTGAAAGATTGTGAAGTGAGATGTAGTGAAGATTGTGAAGTGAGATGTATTGAAAATTGTGAAGTGAGATGTAGTGAAGATTGTGAAGTGAGATGTAGTGAAGCTTGTGAAGTGGGATGTAGTGAAGATTGTGAAATGAGATGTAGTGAAGATTGTGAAGTGGGATGTAGTGAAGATTGTGAAGTGAGATGTAGTGAAGATTGTGAAGTGAGATGTAATGAAGATTGTGAAGTGAGATGTAGTGAAGATTGTGAAGTGAGATGTAGTGAAGATTGTGAAGTGAGATGTAGTGAAGATTGTGAAGTGAGATGTAGTGAAGATTGTGAATTGAGAAGTAGTGAAGATTGTGAAGTGGGATGTAGTGAAGATTGTGAAGTGAGATGTAGTGAAGATTGTGAAGTGAGATGTAGTGAGATTGTGGAGTGAGATGTGAGTGAGATTGTGAGAGTGAGATGTAGTGGGGTGTGAGTGAGATGTAGTGAAGATTGTGAGTGAGATGTAGTGAAGATTGTGAAGTGAGATGTGGTGAAGATTGTGAGACGAGATGTAGTGAGAAGATTTGTGAAGTGGATGTGGTGAAGATTGTGAAGTGAGATCTGGTAGAGGGTGTGAAGTGAGATGAAGTGAGAGGGTGTGAGAAGTGGAGGATGTAGTGAAGATTGTGAGAGTGAGATGTGGTGAAGGGTGTGAGTGAGATGTAATGGAGTTGTGAAGTGAGATGTAGTGAAGATTGTGAAATGAGATCATGGTGAAGATTGTGAAGTGAAGGATGTGGTGAAGATTGTGGCAGAAGTGAGATGTAGTGAAGATTGGCAGAGTGAGATGTAGTGAAGATTTGTAGAGTGGGATGTGAGTGAAGATTGTGAAGTAAAGATTATAAAGTAAACTGTAGTAATTGAGGTTAAACGAACGCGGGTTATTCTGTAGTGTATCCGTGTCTTGTTAACGTGGAACCAACATGGCGGTGGTTCTCAATATAGATACGTCATTTTGCCGGGAATTTCTGTCAAAACAAAATATGAATCAACCATATTTAGCCTAAATTAACCTAGCAGCTTTATTATATATTCTAAGATGTTTAAGTTGGATAGATCAGATCAGGTTAGGTTAAGTCAAGTTGGGTTAGGTTAGGTTAGTTTTGTTAATTTTGCCACTTAGAGGCTAGTTTATTGTGCCCCCCATACTCATCCTGTGAGCAGTAGTGCAAAGAGATTACAAAGTGGTGTTAGATGAGGTAGGTGGTTAAGTTAAGTTTCAATAGGTTAGGTTAGATTACGTCAGGTTGGGTTAAGTTAGGTTAGGTAGGTAATAAGTAGATAGGTTACGGTCGGTAGGTGGGAAAGTTAGGTTTGATTAGGTCAGCTTATGTCAGACGGGGAGGTTAGGTTAGATTACGTCAGGTTAGGTAAGATTATGTCAGGTTAGGTCAGATTACGTCAGGTTAGGTTAGATTATGTCAGGTTAGGTAAGTAGGAGGAGGTGGGTAAAAAAGGTTAGGTTAGGTCGGCAGGTTTTAGTGTAAGAGCTAAAGTAATCCCGTAAAAATTTCATGTTAATTTTTGACACCATACATCATAATAATCCTTATAAACTATGTTAAGGAACTGTGGTGTCATTTTTTCTGAACGGTTTATTATAAGTTTTATGCCATTAAAGAAGTTTTATCAAAGAGCGGCGTAATGAACCACAGATGTATTACCATTAAGTCCTAAGTAACTTAAAACATGACTAATAACCTATGAACATGTAGTATTATATGATTACAATTTAACATAATATATTATGAATGCTGTTATAATATCTTAAGTGTGTTACAAACATGGCTGCTCATATATGCCATCCTGTCTCTGGCAAAGAAGAGATTGCAGTAAGTAAAATTATTTGCTAAAGACAAATACTGGAAATTAAACATATACATATTACCATTATCTGAAAAGCTTAGAACCACCGTTTTATATTTATTAAAAGTTTGTAGTGTAATATATCATGTGTATACAAGTCACAAGTTATTATTTACGACATTGCTTCAGTCCTCGTCATCAGAGTCTTCTGTGTACAACAGATTCCTTCACCTTGTTTAGGCATTTCTTATCATCTGCTTGACAGTTACACATCTCGGTGCATGTCATGCTATTCTTTCTGATTCTTTCTGTATGAACATGACAATGATCCACATTTCCTGACGCCACATCCACATTTAACAAGTTCTGTGATTGCCTCTGGAGCTGGTGGTTGGTCTGATATTACTAGTATGAAACAGTCATTGTCAATCTTCCAGCCATGCTCTAATTGTGAAAGCATTTCACTGTCTGCATCACAAGACCACAGAAGAGCTTGATACCTTCCTCTCAATATATGATACTGTAGAGTTGCTGCAGTCGCTGGTAGTTCTCCAGCTTCTGCCTGCGTTATCTTGAAGAGATGCCATCTAAGTTTTGACAGTTTAGTGAAAGTCATTCGTGGACAGTAGAGCTTAAATACAAATTCCTCTAGACCAATATACATGTCTGCTGGAGGCATTTGGTCTACTCAGCATCTTGAATGCATCTAGGACTTTTGTGTTAGATTTCATCAAAGTGCTCCAACATGCTTTCTTTCCTTTGCCAACAAATTTTCCAATGCAGTCAGATCCTGTGAAGGCATGGAAACCTGTAAGGCTCTCTGCCCAATGTGTCATCGCTCACCAGTTCCTGTTATCATACTTGTATTTTCTCCAAGTTGAGGCTGCTTTAATATGCCAAACACATCAGTGTCTGGTGACTTGATATGTACAGTGCTGCCCTTTTGTGATGCATATACTGTATGTCCTGCTTAAGTTCTATAACTTGTGATAGCAATTTGATGGTTGAATTCTTATTTGCTGCTTTCCACGACAGAAGATTAACCTTGGACATCTTTTCCCAGATGCTCAATGGACCAACAATACGTTCCTTGACAAAATTTTCATAATTTTGTCTTCTAACTTCATATGCACATAGATTGTCATATTTGGCATTTTCTGGCATTACAGCTCCAGTTACCAAGTTTAAAAGAGCATCATTTTCCTGGGATTACAGTCACCAATAACATTGTGTAGCTTCTGTACATCAGCATATTGACAGCTGACAATAGCTGTAGAGAGCTCATGGTGTTCTGTTCTTTTGTAATCTGTATGAGTTTGATATTTTATGTAATGAACTTAATTTGAAAACCCAAATGGTAGTATACGATCTTTTATCACCTTAGACACTCTGTGCGTCATGCCTCTCAAGTGATTTTTTCCTCTCTTACTTCTGTGGACAAATACGACCTTTATCCCATCAGAAAAAATATCACCATATATTTTCTTAATCTACAGGTGCCAAGGTTTAAAATGACGGATGGTGTTAAAAATTAACCTGAAATTTTTACGTGACCACATATTATCTTGTTGAGTTTCTGAGAGAACTTCACGGCTAAATAGCGCCTCTGTATTGATAGCCGGTACATGTCGTAATATCCACCGCTCATAGTTAAATCTTTATGTCCGTTTATTTTGTCCTAATTTAAGTATCAAAGAGTGTTTTCATTTTTAAGTATCTTAAGTATCTTGTTTCCTCACTCTTAAGTATCCAAGTATGATTTATTTTCATTTTTAAGTAACTAACCATATTTTTGTTTTCATTATAAAATGTGATTGATATAGACAACAGAAGTAAATATCAGCTGGAGGTCGTAAACGAAGCTGATGTGAAGTATTTTGACTCACTGTTCCCACGAACTAATTGCTTCACTGGTTTATACCGAAGAAATAAAACCGTCAACGAACCATCCGATTCAAATGTGTCTTAGGCGATATTTTACATTTCTGATTCATTATCAAGCCACTTAACTCCCCAATTAAACCTTCACTACAACCCTATCCTTATTTACCTACCTTCGTGGACTTTTCAACAATTAAACTTATACATTCTATTTTCTAGACTTTCCTCAATTTTTTACTTTTTCAACTATCAAAACTTTATCCATCTATTCTCTAAATTAAAGTCTCCACAATACACTATCTTTGGCCGAAACATTTTTACTCCAAATTACAACACGTCACCTCTACTCACTCCAGCACAGACCACTCGCCATCATTCGACAACCACC
>NW_024753592.1:0-21136 GCF_018991925.1 Homarus americanus | reverse complement strand
GAATCACCGAAGAGACCATATTTTGCCACAGATGATTGGTGATAAGTTTGACGTCAGTTTGACTTCTCTCGGGAGCTCTGAAATAATATCATAAATAAACGAATATAAATCCAATCATGTTTCTACATTCTCGCCCTCTATAATGCTCAGGATCGTTGACACGACACCGAATTTTAAACTATAGAACTGGCTAGTGAACGACGTCTATTTTGTAACCTCACCCCGTTTCACACACTCCGACATGACTACTTCCTTTAAAACATAATTAATGCCGAACTATTGTCTTTCTGAAATATTACCAACAAGTGACACACTTTTAAATCTTGGTCATCTTAACATTAGATTTGCAGTATTACTAACAAGAACGACTAGACGTATACGAAATACAACAAATGATGCAGCATTACCAAGATAAACGAGTAACCTGTAAGATTGAATTTAATGATACAGTTATTAATATAAATAACTTTAGCTAGCTTCAGAGTTTATACCAGATAAAGGAAATAAATTGAAATGACCCCCCCTCCCCTTAAAGCTATTCTGGGCAAGATGATCACCTGTTGGGTCGTTAATCTGACAACTTCACATGACTTGTTGCCTGAATGTTAGTTCTAAGTGTAACCTAATTATGAAATTTAGCGCGTCATTCTCACAGCGAGACAGGTTAATGAGTGTGAGTGTACCTGTATTGTGCCCTGACCCTAACTTAGGAATTTATGAGGTTGGTATTTCATTATGGCACCTACAGTAAGAGATCCATTATGGCACCTTAATAGTGAAGAGATCTATTATGCTTACAATAGATCTCTTCACTGTGGGTGCCATAATGGATCTCTTCACTGTGGGTGCCATAATAGATCTCTTCACTGTGGGTGCCATAATGGATCTCTTCACTGTGGGTGCCATAATGTTCAGCCTCATAAATTCCTAAGTTAGGGTCGGGCACAATACAGGTACACTCACACTCATTAACCTGTCCTCGCTGTGAGGAATGGCCGCGCTAAATTTCTCATAATTAGGATTTACACTTAGAACTAACGACCTCAGGCAACAAGTCGTAATGAAGTTGTCCGAATTAACGACCCAACGAGTCAGTCATCTTGCCCGAATGGCTTTTAAGGGGGAGGGAGGGGGGGGGGGTCATTTCAATTTATTTTTCCTTTTATCTGGTAATAATCTGACTAGCTAAGTTATTTATATTAATAACTGTATCATTAAATTCAATCTTACATTTAGGTTACTCGTTTATCTTGGTAATACTGCATCATTTATTTGTATTTCACGTATACGTCAGTCGTTCTTGTTGGTAATACTGTAAATCTAATAATGTTAAGATGATCAAGATTTAAAGGGTGTGTCACTTGTTGGTAATATTTCAGAAAGACAATAGTTCGGCATTAATTATGTTTTAAAGAGCAGTCATGTCAGGTGTGTGGGGGGTGGGGGGGGTTGCAAAATAGACGTCGTTCACTGTAGTTCTATGGTTAAAAATTCAGTGTCGTGTCAACATTGAATCTCTGAACATTATAGAGGGGCGAGAATATATAATAAGTATGATTGGATTTATATTCGTTTATTTATGATATTATTTCAGAGCTCCCGAGAGAGGTCAAACTGACGTCAAACTTATCCACCAATCATCTGTTGGCAAAATATGGTCTCTTCAGTGATTGGTTAAAAATCAGTTTCTGGCTCTCCAATTAAAATCCATCTATAAGGTAGTATGATGTCTGACTCATCACATCAATCAGATACCGATCAACTTTGGACTCTTCAGTGACTGGTTAGAGGTTTCTCCTGATACTTGCCAATGAAATTCAGCCAGGAGATTTTTCAGTGTATGATTATGGTGAAAGGCCGTGAGATGAATTGAAGCGATACATATATAAATAAAGAGAGAGAGAGATGTATGAGGCACAGCCCACCACCACACCCAGCTGGTAATATTATCAAGCACGGCTAAACATTTAGTATTACACCGACACTCTGTAAATAAAATGTTATAATAAAAGTCGGTAATTAAATTGTTCACTGACACTCCACATGAAATTTTTTGTTGTTCAGTTGTGATATTTTCCTGACGTTTCTGTGTGTCATGGGACGACATATATGACTCTCCTATATATTGTTATAAAACTATTGCTATATTCATACCTGTATGAGTATTATACCTGGCTTAAATTAATTTTCAGCTTGTAGCTTAGAAATATTTAGGTAACACTCACACACACACACATAAATATATATATAAAGAGGTTTTAGAGTTTCAGTTTGCTAACTTCCACTTTAATATTGGTTAATATTGTTAATATGGTCGTAGGTTATGAAGTGTGTGTGTTTCCGCAATATGTCTGGTGCAGCCCTCATTATTACGCTTAGTGAAGCGTGACCACCACACACACACACACACACACACACACACACAAGACAATTGGACCTTCACGGTCTGTTGGGATATAGAACGACCTCACCTCCTTTCATAAGACAAAACATTTAGCTGGCTTTGAAAAATCAACAGTGCGCGGGAAAGATCATATAAGAATCCATGTCGCACCAGTTCACCGAGACATCACGCTGCCAAAGACCAAAGGAAGATATCTGAAGAAGGATATTTCAGACTATTGAAGGTAAGATGATGATACTGGGAGAAAAAAAGTCCTCCTGTGAGTTGGAATATCCACAGAATACTAAATCGGGGCATGATTGAATTTTTTTGTAGGCCGCCCTTCTGCATGGTGGGATATATTGACAGTAAGAAGATGATGAAAACCTTACCAGATGTCAGTCGTTGGTAACTCAGGGGTGACTGTGGAAGTTTATGACTCACTTATCACTCTCAATCTTGCCTGGTACGATGTCATCAGGTCCGGGAGTCTGAATGTGTGAGGGAAGGGAGTGGTGGGGGAGGGATGGAAAGGGGTTGTGGGGGAAAGGAGGGAAGGGGGTGGTGGCGGAGCGAGGGAAGGGGTTAGTAAGGGAGGGAGAACGAGGAAGGAAGGGTGGCAAGGAGGGTTGGTTCCCGGAGATTTTATTGATATTTGGGGAAACAAAAATATCAGAAATGAATGAAGAGAGAGAGAGAGAGATTGTCAGGCTGATGAGCAGGAAAATTAAAGAGTAAACTAAAGAACATCGTGCGTCATCCTGTAAGCCTGCAGGGCGTAAGCCTTCCAACAGCTCCTGATTTCCGATGCTGGGTGCCTGTAATGCCTCTATTTTTTTATATTTTTCCTTCCTTCCTTCCTTCCTTCCTTCCTTCCTTCCTTCCACTCTTCCTTCTCTCTTTCACTTACCTTCTCTTTTGTTTTGTCTGTCTGTCTACCTGTCTCTCCACTACAAGACAACATCCCTAGAAACAGACACAACCACCACCATGGCCATTTATCCTTTCACCAAGTAACCAAGAGGAGGAGGATCACCCTAGTTACGTTATCCTGAAGGTAGTGGCCACAAGACACATGGTCGTAGAGGAGCCCATGAGACTCACACCTCCTGATGCCTCTACACCCAACTACGGATTCATAAGACTCTGAGTATTGGACGAGCCTAAGGAACACACAGCGGAGGGACTAAGAGCTGGTGTGAATCTCTTTAAGTGGCATTGGGATCTTGTTCTGGGATTTACACTGATGCTGAGAGAGTAGCGACCTCGGGAAAAAAAGTACTGTAGAGGTATTAGTAAAGGTGTTGACTCCATGGTACTGAGAGGTTTGGTGAAAGGATCTGTAAGTACTTGGGATTTATTATGCAACTGACTTGGTTTTTCTTGGTCTAGTTGTGCTGGTCATCAGTAGCCCACAGCAGCGTCTACTGTTACAACCAAACTATGACAAATCTGTGTCTCTACGTTATGGCTGTAATCCCGTGGGCATTGGTATCAGATTCTACACTCACTCGTCTGCCTTAGTAGGAGAGAGAGAGAGAGAGAGTTATGCTTGTATAAAACTAAAGCGTTTCCATCCTAGCAGATGCTGTAATGGAACTGATGGGAAAAGGATTTTTTAAACCTTTAGTCTTACTGCATCAGCTTCCCTGTGAATATATTTTTGTTGTGGTTTCTTGCAACAAATCCTAATCTATATCTATCTTTTTCTATATCTTTTTTACCTTCTCCTCCTTACTTTCAAGTCTAACATTCCACGGTGCTGCGACCAGGAATATCGGCAGCGTCCTCCTGAGACCTCTTGAAGGGGGGATGACAGGCTGAGATACCAGGACTCAAGGAGGCTGATCTATATCGGTGAATCTGATTCCTTAAATGGAGTCTGACTAAATATTTGCAAATACTTGTCAGTGTCTCCTTCAGAAGCTCTGAAATTTTCAGGTCAAACTTTGCACTCAGGGTTATTACACTTCTATGAATGTTGATATTAAAGTGACTTCCTAGTCGATGTGTGAATGCACAACTCTGTACATTGATGGTATGTAACAGGCCTGGTGTGCTTAGAGCTACCGAGTGCTTGTTGGAGTGTGTTTTGTGTCTTGAAGAAACAACTCTGGCAGCATCCCGACGAGAGCCTTAAATTAGTAAAGGACGAGCGAAGATTCGTCGGGCGTAACTTCCATAAGCTTGTCATCGTAGGGTGGAGGGAAGGCTTTATGGGTGAACTTTACTCTGCTGTAGCTCCTATAAGCTTGAACTAGCGGGGTGGAGGAGGGGAACACCAGGCGTTGTTGATTGCTCACGCTGGCGCAGCTTTTTATGGCACGAAGGGTCGAGTTGAACCTGGAGGGGAGACTTGATCTCTCGGGGACCATCGACAGACCACGAGGTGAGGGTCGACTGGCTGACATCGTGGGAGAGGAGGAGGAGGAGGAGGATGTTCTCGACGAGTAGGAGTCCATTTGAAAGCTGACAAGGAAAGATATGGGATGGGGAACGGCAGGGAGAGGCGGAGAGTGTTTTTCTCTCTCTGTAGGTGACCCTCCTTCTAGCCACCGGAGCAACACCACCATTGTCGACAACATAGGCTTCTAAAATCATCTCCTCTCTCTCTCTCTCTCTCTCTCTCTCCCCCTCTCAATGTGTGTCAACGCGCTGCCACGGGGTGTATTTCCATATGTGAAATAACACAGAAAAGTCTAAAAAAAAATCTGTCAACGCAAAAAAAAAAAAATATCAGGGACTCAACATTTGGAAATCCCTCTAATCCACTGACATTAATCGCGTAAATCTGTGTTTAAAACTCTCTAATTCCCTTCCGCGTAACCCTTACGCGCGGCCAAAGAGGATGCTTCATAAACTAAAAGCACTTTTGAGTTAGAAGACCATAAATCTGACACTATATCCAATAAATCTGACAGTGTAATTACCTTAAAACTTACACCATAATACACTAAATCTTCCCTTTAAAATTGAACTAAGAATCCCCTCTCCCACCTTCAGTAAATCCGACTTTAGAATCCCGCTTAAATCCGTTGGCAGGAACACAAGGCTGTCCTCATTGGTCCTCGATCCCGTACGACGAGGTAATGTAACTTTACCTGCAGTAACTTGTAAATTAATTAGCGTGAGGGGAACAGTGAACCTGAGGGGCGATAAGGGAGATTTGTACAAACTTCTTCCCTCGGAGACGTTCCCCCCCCGCAAGCTCTGTCGCTCTACGTTGAAGCGTCTCTATTTTCACTTTTCTCTCTCTCACTCTCTCTCTTTATGTAGGTGAATGAATATCGTTTTTACCCCGAAATTTTGTAGCGATATTTTAATGTATTATTTTTTTATTATTTCAGCGTATTCATTCTCTCATTCTCTCTCTCTCTCTCTCTCTCTCTCTCTCTTTAAAGATATCTTGAACTGGCTTCCATTAGTGTAGGACGTAGTACCACAGGACCAGGTAGTCAACAAAAAATTATTCACTAAGCAACTGGGAATAATAAACCTCTGTCAACACGGCTCTTATGCCTCAGCTTTCTCCGGGAAGAAGTAGAATGGAATAGAAAACTTATCAAACTCAGATTATTTGTTTATGTTATGAAGTCTCGAAGAACGGACAGATGGACGTACAGAAGGACAAATGGAGAGACGAACGCACTGAAGGATGGACGTTAAGACGGACGAACGCACAGAAGGATGGAAGTAAAGACGGACGAACGTACAGAAGGATGGACGTAAAGACGGACGAACGTACAGAAGGATGGACGTTAAGACGGACGAACGTACAGAAGGATGGAAGTAAAGACGGACGAACGTACAGAAGGATGGAAGTAAAGACGGACGAACGTACAGAAGGATGGAAGTAAAGGCGGACGAACGTACAGAAGGATGGACATTAAGACGGACGAACGCACAGAAGGATGGACGTTAAGACGGACGAACGCACTGAAGGATGGAAGTAAAGACGGACGAACACACAGAGAGACGGACGTAAAGACGAACGAACACACAGGGAGACAAACGGGCGGAAGGATTGACAGACAGACGTAAACTCGTCAAACTTGCTGAACCCATTTAATAAGCTAACAATATTGGCTCCATACTAATTAACATTTCCTGAGCGAAGAAGAGAGTGACTAATTACCCCTAATTATCTCGGCGCAGTCAATTAATTAAGGTTTGTTAAAGGCTACCGCTGGCTCACAAGGTCTTTGCTCATCGGGATTTGTGTCGGCAGCACCGGTGACAGTTTTAGTGACGCTTTGAGGGGGAAATTTATATATACATGTTTGTGAGTATCTGGGTCTTAAATGGAGTGTGTGTATGTGTGTGTGTGTGTTCAGCGAGATATGGGTCACATACAGGAGGCACCACCGCCAGAAAGACGCTACCGCTGCCCCTCCCGCACTAGATGTAGCCCTCCACATGTGCAACATCTGTGGACGGCCCTGTCGATCCCGTATCGGCCTCTCGAGTCACCTCAGAGCTCACCAACGAGTGACAGCATAGTAGTGGGAGTAAGTATCGGTGTATATGTTAGGCTCAAAGAACGAATTCACTCACTAAGCGTTGTGAACTTTTACCAAATAAACAAAAAGCTAAATTGTGCGTCGTGGATTTTTCCCTACAGCGTTATGGAGAGTCTCGGAATTCCTCTAACCAAACCAAACCAAACCTAATCTAACCAAACCTAATTAAACCTAACCTAATCTAACCAAACCTAATTAAACCTAACCTAATCTAACCAAACCTAATTAAACCTAACCTAATCTAACCAAACCTAATTAAACCTAATCTAACCAAACCTAATTAAACCTAATCTAACCAAACCTAATTAAACCTAACCTAATCTAACCAAACCTAATTGAACGTAACCTAATCTAATCCATAGAGGAATTTCACTCTCTGGTTATTTTGAAAATGTCCACAACGCGATGTGGACATTTCCGCTACTTGAGCCTAACACGCATATATAAACTGCATATGTTTGATAGTTATGATAATAAGCTTTTTAAGTTGAATGAATACTCGTGTAGTACCTAATATCATCTCCAACGAAGACAAACATTTATCATTAGCAAAACAGGACCTTATTAACCTTCCTCCACTTCTTCCTCCGGTGAAACAAAGAAAAGAGATATGATAAAATAATACAGTTACAGGACAGGACAAGAGTTTTTATATACCTCGCTGTGAAGGCCTGATCCAACGACGAGTCCAACTGCTCGTTAGGGAGAAACTACGAACCTCTCCCCCCCCCCTCCCCCTCCCCTCCCTTCCTCCAGGACCCGCAAACTGTCCAATTAGCGTCAGTCAAAGATAAACCTGTTGGGCTTTCTACATAAGCCCCGGGAGAATTTCCTACCAAACGACCCTACGGATTTGGGTTTCCATGTCACCCACACGTTGGTGGTCGGAGATGGAGTCTTCTGCCTTGCCTCTGAGGGGAGAGCTGGAGAGAGGGGAGGAGGGGATAGGCTGGATGGTAATGGATAGTCAGAATGAGGGAGGGGAGACGTGAGGTATAAGGATCGGGAGAGTGAGAGAGGGAAGGAGAGAGTGACGGAGGAGAGGGGGGGTAGGAAGTGGAGGAGAGTGACGGAGGGTGAGAGAGGGAAGGAGAGAGTGACGGAGGAGAGGGGAGTGAGAGAGTGGAGGGGAGAGTGACGGAGGAGAGGGGAGTGAGAGAGGGAAGGAGAGAGTGACGGAGGAGAGGGGAGTGAGAGAGTGGAAGGGAGAGTGACGGAGGAGAGGGGATGAAGGAGAGGAAAAGGAGAGTGAGGGAAGAGAGGAGCGAGGGAGAGTGGAGGGAGGTGACGGAGGGAGTGAGAGAGAGAGTGACGGAGGGTGAGAGAGTGGAGGGGAGAGTGACGGAGGAGAGGGGAGTGAGAGAGGGAAGGAGAGAGTGACGGAGGAGAGGGGAGTGAGAGAGTGGAAGGGAGAGTGACGGAGGAGAGGGGATGAAGGAGAGGAAAAGGAGAGTGAGGGAAGAGAGGAGCGAGGGAGAGCAAGGGGAGAGTGAGGGAAGAGAAGAGCGAGGGAGAGAAAGAGTAAGAAGGGAGACTAAAATGAGAGGAGAGTGAGGATGGTACACTAATCGATGGGTAAAATGAGGGAAAGGAGATGAGGAGGAGAAATAAGGAAGAATAAAAAACAGAGTAACTAAAGAAAGAAGAATAAGAAATTAAAGGGAAATAAAGGGAGAAAAGGCGTAACACGAGAAGGAGAAAAGGGAGAATAAGAAAGTAGGGGAGAAGACGAAGGCTAATAGGCACAGTGCTGTCCCCAGGGCGTATAAAGGATCTTGTTATCAGTATATTAAGGAGGTTGGATACTGAGAGTCTCCTACCTGCCGGAGGATTGTCCTGAGGCAACTGAGACGTGTCAATGAAAGGAAGAGGAGGAGGAAGAAGAGGTGAGAGAAGGAGAAGGAGGATGAGGAAGGAGTTGGAGAAGGAGGAAGAAGAGGAGGAGGAGGAGGAGGAGGGAGTTGGAGAAAGGAGGAAGGAGGAGGAGGAGGGAGGAGGAGGAGGAGGAGGAGGGAGGAGGAGGAGGAGGAGGAGGAGGATGAGGAGGGAGTTGGAGAAAAGAGGAAGAGGAGGAGAAGGAGGATGAGGAAGAGGAGGGCAGTTGGAGAAAGAGGAAGAAGAGGAGGAGGAGGATGGGGAGGAGGAGGAGGAGGAGGGAGGAGGAAGACGAGGGAGAGAAGGAGAAGGAGGAGGATGAGGAAGAGGAGGGGGAGTTGAAGAAAGAGGAAGAAGAAGGAGGAGAAGGAGGAGGAGAAGACGAAGACGAGGGGAGAAAATGAAAAGGGGGAGGAGCAGGAGGAAGAGGAGGAGAAGGAAGAAACAGAAAGGAAAGAAACGAAAGAGTAGGAGGAAGAAGAAGAAAGGGAGGAGGTGAGTAAATGGTCGGAAATATTGTTAAAGGTGTAAACTTGCTGAAGGTTGTTTGAGAGTTTAAACAACATTAGTGACTTTTTTTCCTTTTTTGTCGTGAGAACAGTCAGAGAGAAAACAAAGCATTACATTCTATAATAGCAGGGCGAAGGGTGAGGAAAAAATCTTTAAAAAAATAAAAAAATAAAAAAAACTCAGAGAAGAAATCAAAGTATATTTTTTTACAATTAGTGAGTTCACCTACAGCCAGGTATGTACAGGTGTGGTTTGATGATACAATACCTGGTAACGAAGTAAAGTCACAGGTGAGTGTTAGTTGTTACGAGGGGTAGAAACTGGTGGGTGGTGGTAGTGATAGTTGTGATGGTGGTGGTGGTGGTAGTAGTGTTAAGTTTGTTTTCGTTTTTGAAATATTTCGTGTTAGGTGTTATTCATTAAATAATTCTTAACGTCCTTCATACCTTCCTTTATCTCTCTTATTTTATTTTGTTTTACTAAAAGATTAATTCCACTTATTAAATTGTGAAGCGTGACGGACAAGAATTTTACCTTAGGACAAAAATAAAAATAAAAGCGTGTTAATATATGGTAATCACTGCTACTTGTCATCACCATCATTATTATATTCCTTCCCCATTCCCGTTCAATCACCATCACCATCATCACCATTTTCCCTCCCCCTACCTACTCATTATCCACCACTTACCCCTATCCATTTGAGGGCGATGGTCTGAACCTTTGAGGAATAATGGTTTAATTATCGTTCTAAAAGAGTTATAGTTTAAACCATCGTTTTCTAAGGGGGTTGATAAGGGGGGCTGATAGTTTCACCATTACCTCATCGTCTCCTCATCACCATTTCACCAATTAGTACTCTCCACTGGTGCTAAAATATCACCATACATACTCACGGTAATGCTTCCTCCTTCACGCCTTGAGGAGAGTCTCAGGTCGTTTATCTCTATCTCTGTCTCTGTCTATCTCTGTCTCTGTCTCTGTCTATCTCTGTCTCTGTCTCTGTCTATCTCTGTCTCTGTCTATCTCTATCTCTGTCTGTGTCTATCTCTATCTCTGTCTCTGTCTATCTCTATCTCTGTCTATCTCTATCTCTGTCTATCTCTATCTCTGTCTATCTCTATCTCTGTCTCTGTCTCTGTCTATCTCTGTCTCTGTCTCTATCTCTCTCTGTCCCTATCGCTGTCTCTGTCTATCTCTGTCTCATCTCTATCTCTGTCCTGTCTATCCCCATCTCTGTCTGTCCCCATCTCTGTCTCTGTCTCTGTCTATCCTATCTCTGTCCGTCTATCCCCATCCCAGTCTGTCCCTATCTCCTGTCCCTGTCTATCCCCATCCTGTCTATCCTATCTCTGTCTATCCTCATCCCTGTCTGTCCCCTCATCTCTGTCATCTCTACATCTCTGTCTATCCCCCATCTATCTCTATCCGTCTGTCTATCCTCATCTCTGCTCCACCCTCTATCTCTGTCTCGTGTCTATCTCATCTCTGTCCATCCCTATCCATGTCTCTGTCCATCTCTATCTCTGTCCCTGTCCATCTCATCTCTGTCCTGTCTCATCTCTGCCTGTGTCTATCCTCTCTCATCTCTGTCTGTGTCTATCTCTATCTATGTCCCCTGTTTATCCCACTCATCCCCTGTCCCTGTCCATCCTCATCCCCCGTCATCCCCATCCATCCCCATCGCCGTCGTGCCATCCCCATCCTGTCCACTCCCCATCTCTGTCTGTGTCCATCCCCATCCATGTCCCTGTCTATCCCCATCTCATGTCCCTGTCCATCTCCTATCCCCTGTCCCCTGTCCATCTCTATCCTGTCCCTGTCTATCTCCCGCCCGTGTCTCATCTCTATCTCTGTCTGTCCCATCTCTATCTATGTCCCTGTTTATCTCTATCTCTGTCTCTGTTTATCCCCATCCCGCCCTGTCCATCTCTATCTCCTGTCTGTGTCTATCCCTATCTATGTCCCTGTTTATCCCCATCCTGCCCTGTCCACTCTGTCTGTGCCCATCTCATCTCCTGTCTGTCTCTATCCCCATCTATGTCCTGCTTATCTCATCTCTGTCCATCCCCGTCTGTGTCTATCTTCATCCCCGTCTGTCTCATCCTATCTATGTCTCCTGTTTATCTCTATCTCTGTCTATCCTTGTCTCTGTCTATCTCTATCTCTGTCTATCTCTATCTCTGTCTGTCTCTCTATCTCTGTCTGTGTCTATCTCTTATCTCTGTCCATCTCTATCTCTGTCTGTGTCTATCTCTCATCCCTCTGTCTATCTCTATCTCTGTCTATCTCTTTGCCTGTGTCTATCTCTATCTCTGTCTGTGTCTATCTCTATGTCTCTGTTTTATCTCATCTCTGGTTCTGTCTCATCTCTCTGTCTCTGTCATCTCTGTCTGTGTCTATCTCTATCTCTGTCTATCTCTGTCTGTGTCTATCTCTCGTCTGTGTCTATCCTGTCCTTGACTATCTCTATCTCTGTCTGTGTCTATCTCTCATCTCCTGTCTTCATCTCTCATCTCTGTCTCTGCTATCTCTGTCTGTGTCTATCTCTATCTCTGTCTCTGACATCTCATCTCTCCGCCATCTCATCTCTGTCTGTGTCTATCTCTCTCTGTCTGTCTCTATCCCCATCTATGTCTCTGTTTATCTCCATCTCCTGTCTCTGTCTATCTCTGTCTCTGCTATCTCTATCTCTGTCTATCTCTATCTCTGTCTGTCTCATCTCTATCCTGTCTGTGTCTATCTCATCTCTGTCTCTGTCTATCTCTCATCATCCTATCTCTGTCTGTGTCTATCCTATCTCTGTGTCTATCTCATCTATGTCTCTGTCCATCTCTATCTCTGTCTCTGTCTATCTCATCTCTGTCTCTGTCTATCTCTGCCTGTTCATTCTATCTCTGTCTGTCTCTATCTCATCTATGTCTCTGTTTATCTCTATCTCTGTCTATCCTGTCTCTGTCTATCTCTGTCTGTGTCTATCTCTCATCTCTGTCTCTGTCTATCTCTGTCTGTGTCCATCTCTGTCTGTGTCTATCTCTATCTCTGACTATCTCTATCTCTGTCTGTGTCCATCTCTATCTCTGTCTCTGTCTATCTCTATCTCTGTCTATCTCTGTCTGTGTCTATCTCTGTCTCTGACTATCTCTATCTCTGTCTATCTCTATCTCTGTCTGTGTCTATCTCTGTCTCTGACTATCTCTATCTCTGTCTGTCTCTATCTCTGTCTGTGTCCATCTCATCTCTGACTATCTCTATCTCTGTCTGTGTCCATCTCTGTCTCTGACTATCTCTATCTCTGTCTATCTCTATCTCTGGTCTGCCTCTCTGTCCTGACTATCTCCATCTCTGTCTGTCTCTATCTCGTCATCTCATCTGTCTCTGTCTATCCCCTGCCTGTGTCTATCTCTATCTCTGTCTGTGTCTATCCTATCTATGTCTCTGTTTATCTCTCATCTCTGTCTCTGTCTATCTCTGTCTCTGGTTCATCTCTGTCTGTGTCCATCTCATCTCTGTCTGTGCTATCTCTGTCTGTGTCTATCTCTGTCTCTGACTCATCTCTATCTCTGTCTCTGTTCATTCCTATTCTCTGTCCATTCTGTCTCTGTCTGTCTCTGTCTATCTCTGTCTGTGTCTATCTCATCTCTGTCTCTGACTATCTCTATCTCTGTCTATCTCTATCTCTGTCTGTGTCTATCTCTATCTCTGTCTGTCTCATCTCTATCTATGTCTCTGTTTATCTCTATCTCTGTCTCTGTCTATCTCTGTCTCTGTCTATCTCTATCTCTGTCTATCTCTATCTCTGTCTGTCTCTATCTCTATCTCTGTCTGTGTCTATCTCTATCTCTGTCTCTGTCTATCTCTATCTATCTCTATATCTGTCTGTGTCTATCTCATCTCTCTGTCTATCTCTATCTCTGTCTGTGTCTATCTCCTGTGTCTATCTCTATCTATGTCTCTGTCTATCTCTATCTCTGTCTCTGTCTATCTCTATCTCTGTCTCTCTCTATCTCTGCCTGTGTCTATCTCTATCTCTGTCTGTGTCTATCTCTATCTATGTCTCTGTTTATCTCTATCTCTTGTCTATCTCTGTCTCTGTCTATCTCTGTCTGTGTCTATCTCTATCTCTGTCTCTGTCTGTGTTCATTCTCTGTCTGTGTCTATCTCTATCTCTGACTATCTCTCATCCCTGTCTGTGTCTATCTCTATCTCTGTCTCTGTCTATCTTGTCTATCTCTATCTCTGTCTGTGTCTATCTCTGTCTCTGTCTATCTCTATCTCTGTCTGTGTCTATCTCTGTCTGTGTCTATCTCTCATTCTGACTATCTCTATCTCTGTCTGTGTCTATCTCTATCTCTGTCTCTGTCTATCTCTATTCTGTCTATCTCTGTCTGTGTCTATCTCTGTCTCTGACTATCTCTATCTCTGTCTATCTCTATCTCTGTCTGTGTTATCTCTGTCTCTGACTATCTCTATCTCTGTCTGTCTCTATCTCTGTCTGTGTATCTCTATCTCTGACTATCTCTATCTCTGTCTGTGTCTATCTCTGTCTCTGACTATCTCTATCTCTATCTCTGTCTATCTCTATCTCTGTCTGTGTCTATCTCTGTCTCTGACTATCTCTATCTCTGTCTGTCTCTATCTCTGTCTGTCTCTGTCTCTATCTCTTTATTCTTCTTTCTTTAATCTTTCTCTATTTATCTGCCTGTTTTGTGATTTTCCTTTCCTCCTGTCTGTCTATCTGTCTGTCTGGCTGTCTGTCTGTCTCTCTGTCTGTCTGTCTGTCTCTTTCTCCTACATATAATAATATCTCCCTTAAAAAGTAAGATTAAATCACAGTTATAACTCTTATATTCACTAAAGGGTCTCCACATAAGAGACCTCACTACCACAAAACAACAACAACAACAACAACACCACACACCACCACCACAACAACAACCACCACAACAACAAAATGCCCTCAAAACTGTCCATTAAACTTGAGAGAAAAATATGTTGTTGTTTTTGTTGTTGTTGTTTTATTGGACGTTAGTATGAGCGGTGAGGAGCACTGTTTGGAACCTTGTCATAGCCTACTTGACTTGTGGTAGTATAAAGTGTGGGTTTTATCAGCTACTGCGGTGGTGGTGGTGGTGGTGGTATGGACCAGGTAATGGTAGTGAGTGATAGTGGCGGTGTTAAGTCGTGGTAGTAGTAGTAGTAGTAGTAGTAGTAGTGGTGATGGCGGTGCTGTTAAGTCCTGCTAAAATTCCAACACCTGATCATTCGCCCTGTTATTGGAGCTCGAGTAATATTAACAGTGCGGAAATTCGACGGGACAAAGGTAAACGGTTATCCCTTAATAAAGAAAGAGTTGAAATTGCGTTTGTTAATTCATTTTGGAGAATTAGCAGAATGACGGCGTCCTCTAATTTCCTACTAAAGCCAACGATCCAGGATTTTCTGATACTGCAACACTGATGAGCTACAGTGTAACACGGGATTACAGTGTGTAAAGTGGTGTGAGAAAAAAATAAACCTACAATATTAATACAGTATAGTGTTTTTTTTACAGATCTGTGAATAATATTGAGTCTTTAAGAATATGGCCAGGTGGAGTAAAGAAGCCAAGGTTTATTTTAATTGTGGTTTTAGTTTATTATTTACTATCATGAATGTATTTAAGTTTGTTTTATTTTCTCTATATTCATCTATTCATTTACTACATCATCACACATTATCGCCCCAGGACTCCCTCTTCACCAGGAACACGCAGGTAATGAGCCATTAATGCCACTCGGCCACGTTTGTTTAATTTCCTGTCAGAACAGTAAACTAGACACTCCAAAAAAAAAATATTTCAAATTACAGCTTTTATTTAGTGTTGATCTTTTTATACGTTTAATCCCAAGTTGTTACGTTGGCCTGATTATATATACAGTGTGAGGACCGTGCAGGTGTCCTCAGACCGCTCCCTTATAATACAGTCTATGTTTACAAGTCTTTGTTTATGCAACCAATTTAATATGTGACTTATAGCCTCTTAACTATTATGTGGTAGAAGGATTTTTTTATTGTTAATTATGTTCAACAAAATCATTGGTAAGGAGTCATTGGTTTCGAGATATTGATTTTCACAATTTTAAAACAACCTAACTGAAACCTAACCTAACTGTTTACCTAACCTAATCTTTGGTAGATTAAGTTAGGTTAGATTAATTTAGGTTAGGCTAGAATAGTTTAGAGTTAGGTTGAGGTAGTTTAAGTTAGGTTCTTCTAAATTATGTTATGTTATGTTATGTTATGTTATGTTATGTTAGGTTAATATGCAGTTTTAGTAATTAAGGCAGATGCAAACATGTCCCCCACAACCAAAGAACCATTTGCTAGGTCGCTATCCTGGAGGAGCAGTCACAGCTGGGTGGGCCAAGACACCTGGGAATATACCTGGAAGTAATTAACCTCCCAGATGTACCTTGTTAAATTCTGTAGTTTCCCTACAGCTCCATCGCCTCGCCTTGCTTCGCCTCACCTCATTTCATCTAGCCTCACCTCACTTCATCTAGCCTCACCTCACCTCGCCTTAAAGTCTGCCAGGCCAACATGTTAAAAACAGATTCTCAAAGACTTATGCAGTTACATTTTCACGTTACTGGGAACGTGTGACCACCTTCAGTTACGGTGAAGTCTCAGTACAAGGTAGACACCATTTTAGCTATCATGACTCTATCGCAGCTTAAATATTGAACGGGTTAAATGTGCTCCTCTCTCTAAGGGGGATAATTTAAGATCCTTTGAGAATCTGGAACCAGGTTAGGATTTATAGCTGCGCGTCACGTCGTTCTAAGTCGTGGTAACAACCTCACCTCCGCGGGTGTCGTACTCGTGCAAGGAGGCGGGAGGCGCGAACTCCTGCCAGGAAGGCGCAATAAGTAATCAAGACGGAAGAGTCGTGCGGAATAATCGCATTCTGGGTAGCGAGGTCGGGGAGGCGGGAACACGACCCGGTTTTAACGAAATTGTGGCGGCTTGGTCGTCTCGGCGGAGGTGAGGATGAATGAACGAGGAGGTGGAGTGTTGTTCATTTATCTCCGTCGCTGAGGAGGGACGAAGAGGAGGAGGTAGGAGGAAGAAGGAAGAGGAGGAAGGAAGGACCGCAATCACCTTTCTATCTGCCTGCTTGCTCTCCTTCTGCGACCATTTATGAAAGACGTTGTTAGTTCTTCCACCTGCCCGGGTCTCTGATGGATTACCCACCTGTGTGTCTCTCTCCTCCCTCCTCCTCCTCTCTCTCCTCCTGCCGCTGCCATCACCTCAACACCGGGCATGTTTCCCTCCCACAACCCCACACAACAAAAACACCAATATTCAGCTTGACGGATGATCGCCGCTGAGGAGTATCAACCTGCAAAACGAAGATACAGAATCATTTTTTATAAAGGAGAAAAGTTGTGAACGACATGTAAAATTGAGGTAAATGAAAGTCTCCAGCAAAATAACTCTAAGTGACCTTTCTTGTAGGGGAGGGATATGACAGATTATCCACTAGGTTATAATTCGTACTCTAGTTGTCGATTTATCGTATTCAAGGTGTAAAGTTATCGTGCTCTTTTTAGTTAATATTTGTTTATGTTCTTAATTTAGTTTACATGTAGGAAAATGACATCAAAATAAACGCAACACAAACACAAGTACCACACACAAACACAAGTACGCACACACACACACACACACACACACACACACACACACACACACATACACACACACACACACACACACAGAGGAACGTGACTGAATCATTGCCTTTTAGATTATCCTCTGGCTTGAAATTTACGGAGTCCTCTCCTTCACTGCGTCACGTATTTCACACGAGCTTCGACCTCCCAGAAAAAAAAACGAGCGTGAACGTAAACGATTTTTTATTTTTTTTTTTATTTTTTCTAGGAACGGAAGTTTTTATTTGGCAACGTTATACTTTAGTTCTGGTTAATTTGCAATACTCAGCTAATAATTGTGTGTAGTAGTAAAAAGAGAGAGACGCTACACTACGTGTACACAGAGTGACACAGGAGGCGGAGTGGGGGTGAAGCGGCACTAAACTCCTAACAACAGACCTAGATTCTCTCGCTGGGTCAACGCAGAGTTGGTCGAGATTAAACGTCCTGTTCCACGCTGCCTCGACTTAACCGGGGCCATCCAGCTCGCTCCCAGATATCCCGCCCTCCTGTACGCCCTGTTACATCCTCCTCTTTCTATTCCTCCTGACACTTTGATCAAACATTTAGGAGTTAAATTGTTTAATTGCGCCTGACTTTTCCACTGGTTTACTCATGGACGGAGAAAAAAAAAGATTTCTGCGATCATTAGCGTCTTTTGTTTTTACTCAACTGGAGGTTTGTGAATGTATTTAGTTATATACAGACTCTTGATAGTGAATATAATAGTTCACTCGCCCCATCTTCACGGTAGATAATTAAACTTATCTGTTACAAGTTATAGAAGAACCCGGAGCCAACAAGTTTTCGTGGTATGCTTAAATTTGTGTGTATTGTGCTCGGGGTAATTTCCTAGATTACGATAGCAAAATGGATATGATTGATCGGCGATGTGAGGAAGAAGAAATAACCCCTAGGGTACGCTGCGACATCCATCACACAAAGTATCATAACATATTCCTGGCCTTGAGTTATGGTGGCCCTCAGCACCGACCTCCTCTCGTCTCTAATGTTCATTTTTCATTATGTCGTGTCTATTGAATCCCTCATGTAAAACGAGTTTCTCTTTGAACGATCACGTGCGATGGACATTTCTAAGCGTTGTCTCGGGACTATTGCTTAGAGAGTCCTGGAACGACCACCTGGATAGACCTGGAACGACTAGTACCAACGACGTCTTGGACAGCTATTTAAAGTTAGTCCTGGATTCACCCGCTGGATCGACCCACCCGGACGACGTCATGGCGACTTCTAGGACGATTGTCTTGTGAGGATCCTTAGCGAATTTATGGTTGATTTACTGAAAGAAAATTTGCTTAACTTTATGGATGACGGTACTAAACGACCCTTTCAGGACGACTTCCAGATAGACTTGCTAGACGACCACCCGGCACGACACCCTACATCACCCCACACACCTTATTCAACTTCAACCTTATGACACACGTGACAAAAACTTCCTCGTGACACCTGTAAACTTACTATGCCTTAATGCTTTAGTTGTTGAAGCTCTTTAAGACATTATTGGAACCTGTCAAGCTAACCGTCTAAAAAGTGTTTCCGAAATATAAGATTGGGACTTATGGACCACCGTGTAAGGATTTGAAGAGACGATTTAGATTTTCTGAAGGATAATGTTAAGGTATAAGTAGTAGTGCGAAATAAACCAGCATACGTTCTAAATTCGTAATATCCAGGGAAGGCCACCAGACTGGTGCCTGCACTACAACCCCTCCGGTACACGGATTAGAATGCCTGTTTACCTAGCATATACAATAGGCGGGTAAGAAGTGACTGTGAGCTCATTCAAGACCAGACTTTACCAACACTGGCGCAGGTACAGACACATTCTTGAGCCAGTACTTCCCCAAAACAAACTCACCTAACAACCTCGCCCCCATACAAACTCGCCCCAGATAAACTTGCCCCAGATAAACTCGCCCCAGATAAAACCATGGCAGCAAACGGGAGTACTACCGCCTGGGAAGATATTGGAAGCATAATGTGTTGTCTAATGGTAGACTCTGCTGCCATATGGCATGACGAGTGTGACCAAGTTCCAGGTTGCTGATCTATCTTTCTGCCTCATTTACACACACAATTGCAGGGTCTCAATTGTCTCTCTTACTATTGACCAACACACAAATATAACCTTACTCATCCTTGATATGTTTTATTCATTCTATTTTATTCTTCTTTGTATAACCTATTTTTTTCTCTATTTTATTTCTTTGTTCTTACTCTTCTCGCCCCCTAGGCCCCCGTTGTGGGTTGTTCGACCTGTGCCGGGTGGGCTAATCCCAAAAGCAAAACAAAAAACAGACAAACTCGCCCCATAAAGCCTCCCCAAAACAAACTCGTCTCAACAAACTCGCCCCATAAACTCGCCCCCAGATAAAACTCGCCCCCATATAAATAAGCGTGAAGTTCTTCTTTGTCCCAGCCTTGTGTGTGTGTGTGTGTGTGTGTGTGTGTGTGTATTGTGTGTGTGTGTGTGTGTGTGTGTGTGTTTTGCATATAAACATCCATGTTCATCCTTACGGTTTCTACTCACACAGGATAAACGACGTTTCAATACTGTCATCACGGGACAATAAAACTCTCAAGTTATAATGATCGCCAATAAACTTCTTTAAGTTTATATTGAACGACGCCGATATCCACAGCCCTAAGACCTCAGGCGCTTCTCCACTACATAGTCACACGTGATTGGTGAAGAAAATGAAGCTGTTTACACTTGATTGGTGGAAGCATTAAGCAGTCTTCATGTGATTTGTGGATAAAGTGATCTTTTACACGTGGTTGGCAGAGAATAGGCTAATTGCATGCGATTGGCGGAGAAAATGGGCTGTTTACTCTTGATTGGTAGAGATATTTTGCTGTTTACGTAGTTGGCGCATTAAATAAACTGTTTCATTGTGATTGGTGGAATTATTAAAACTGTTTATACATAATTGATTGAGATAATAAGTTGTTTTACGTGATTGGTGGAGATATTAAGAAGTTTACACCACATCACACCACCACGTCTCATCACATCACGTCTCATCACACACCACACCACGTCATCATCACATCACCACACCACGTCTCATCACACCACGTCTCATCACACCACACCACGTCTCATCACCACACCGTCTCATCACACCACACCACATCTCATCACACCACACCACCATCTCACCACACCACACCATCAACCACACCAACACAACACCATACTAATTTCACAATCACGGTGCCTGTCGGTCGCTTTTGGGTTGAACACTATCGCTTTGATCTGATGTGGGTTACAGTTGGTTCGAAAGGTAATTTTGTTCCAGAGAATTATTAATCCATTTTCTGTTGCCTCTAATATCACTTTTGTTGAGCTGGGTACTCGTTGTTACCAAATACGTGATATTGCATTACAAAAGCAGTCATTTAGCGGATTTAATAAACTTGTTTTTAAGTATTAATATATATATATATATATATATATATATATATATATATATATATATATATATATATATATATATATATATATAGTATCCTCTTCCACAGACCATCCACATGGTTCCAGACATCCGCACACTTTGATACGAATGTCAAACGGATTTGTTTTTTTACACTGGTATTTTTAATCACCTAACTATAAACTTGGTAAGTTTATAGATTAATTCAAGATAAACTACCCTATATATGGGTTATTTTATGCAAACAATGTAATTAATAATTTGATTATGTATAGTAACAAATCAGGTCGACTGAACACATGAAAACGAAATGAACGAAATATTATGAAAACAATTTGAGAGAATCAGGCGTTCGTGAGGTGCTGTATCTCGGGTTTTTTCAAGTTTTGTGAGCTCAGTATTAGGCAATGTGTTAGTGTTACGTTCAACCAGTACTGACTCATATAATAGGTGAGCCAAAAGTGTGGTCAGGATTTGGTTGCATTATATCAATAGTCGATTTTAAAACAAATCTAAAGCTAACTATTATATAAGTATGTAAATGAGTTCTGCGGTAGACAGGTAACATTTTATTTTGAACATACTTGACTGCTTGGTTGAAAAATGACATTTAATATAAGGCAACGAAAACTCTTACCCATTTTAGAACTAGATAAACATCACATAATCAACACAGCAATACGTAACTAG
>NW_024753591.1:0-14606 GCF_018991925.1 Homarus americanus | reverse complement strand
ATGTTTTAAGTTAATTAGGACTTAATGGTAATACATCTGTGGTTCATTACGCCGCTCTTTAATAAAACTTCTTTAAAGGCATAAAACTTATAATAAACCGTTCAGAAAAATGACACCACAGTTCCTTAACATAGTTTATAAGGATTATTATAATGTATGGTGTCAAAAATTAACATGAAATTTTTACGGGATTACTTAAGCTCCTACACTAAAACCTGCCGACCTAACCTAACCTTTTTTACCCACCTCTACCTGCTTACCTAACCTGACATAATCTAACCTAACCTGACGTAATCTGACCTAACCTGACATAATCTAACCTAACCTGACATAATCTAACCTAACATGACATAATCTAACCTAACCTGACATAATCTAACCTAACCTGACATAATCTAACCTAACCTGACGTAATCTGACCTAATCTGACATAATCTAACCTAACCTGACGTAATCTAACCTAACCTGACATAATCTAACCTAACCTGACATAATCTAACCTAACCTGACATAATCTAACCTAACCTGACGTAATCTGACCTAACCTGACATAATCTAACCTAACCAGACATAATCTAACCTAACCTCCCCGTCTGACATAAGCTAACCTAATCAAACCTAACTTTCCCACCTACCTAACATAACCTATCTACTTATTACCTACCTAACCTAACTTAACCCAACCTGACATAATCTAACCTAACCTATTGAAACTTAACTTAACCACCTACCTCATCTAACACCACTTTGTAATCTCTCTGTGCTACAGCTGACAGGATGAGTATGGGGGCACAATAAACTAGCCTCTAAGTGGCAAAATTAACAAAACTAACCTAACCTAACCCAACCTGACTTAACCTAACTTGATCTGATCTATCCAACTTAAAAAACTTAGAATATATAATAAAGCCGTTAGGTTAATTTAGGCTAAATATGGTTGATTCATATTTTGTTTTGACAGAAATTCCCGGCAAAATAACGTATCTATATTGAGAACCACCGCCATGTTGGTTCCACGTTAACAAGACACGGATACACTACAGAATAACCCGCGTTCGTTTAACCTCAATTACTACAGTTTACTTTATAATCTTATTTCACAATCTTCACTACATCTCGCTTCACAATCTTCACTGCATCTCACTTCACAATCTTCAGCCAGGTGAGGTTTATGGATCGGGCTTTTTGTGCGAGAGATAGGAAACGTAGGACTAGGGTATGTTTCCTGGGTATAGGGAGGCGCTGGGGAAGATTAGAGATAGGGGAGGGGTCCCGATAGTATGTGGTGTCTTGCCTAGAAGAGGGGTTGGTCGTGAATGGCTGTCCAGGGCAATTGCTATTAATTGCCGACTGGAAAAACATTGTGCAAACAATGGTTGGGCATTCATTGATGACGGGCAACGATTTTATGGCAACGACTACCTGTACTGTCGCGACGGAGTACACTTGTCTCGTGAGGGGGTAAAGACGTTGTCTGCATCCCTGGAGCGTGAAATTGTCACTCCGAAGGGGGGGTTTCGCCAGTAGAGAGGGGTCGGGGAAAATGGGAGTCAAAAAACAAGCAGGTCCTGGGAAGTAGTGAAACAGAAGTAGATAATGCTGAAAATATAGTTAGTCATAATAACAAACATCAAAGTAATAAATGTAAAACAGATAGAAACGGAAGAAATATATTGAGTGTTTATTATACTAATAGTGGAAGCCTGTGTAACAAAATGGACCAGCTCAGGGCCATTGTTAGTAAAGAGAACATAGATATAATTGCAATAACGGAAACATGGATAAATTCAAACAGCAAGCATTTTTTAGCAGAATTTCATATTCCAGGATATAACCTATTTAAATTTGACAGAGTAGGAAGGAGAGGTGGCGGTGTAGCAGTGTATATCAGGGTGTCATTAAAAGGCTGCAATAAATCAAACATTAAAACAAATAGCGACAATGAAAGTATTTGGGTAGAGATTGGTGAGGGCAGTGAATCCGTAGTCATTGGTGTTATATATAGACTACCTAATTTGAGTAGGAACGATGGTAAATTGCTATGGGAGGAAATAAAGAAGGCATCTGATAGAAACAATGTATGTATTCTAGGCGATTTCAACTTTTCAGGCATAGATTGGAAAAATCAACTTAGCGATAATGAATCTGAAGATTTTATAGAAGTAGTACAGGATAGTTTTATATATAAATTTATAAACTTGCCCACTAGAGGAAATAATATCCTCGATTTAGTTCTCAGTAATAATGAAAATCTAGTAAAAGATGTTGGGATTGGAGACGAACTAGGAAACAGTGATCATAAAGCCATATATTTTAACATAATATGGGATGGCAGGAAGAAGGAAAATTCGGCCTTGATCCCGGATTTTAGGAATGCTAATTACGGTAGCATAAGGAGAGACCTAAGGGATGACCCTATGGTCAAAAGATTAATCCCCCCCACACCTCCGGAAACTGTCAACTTAGGACGGGATAACCCCGAATTTAATTTAGCAGCTACTTATGAACAATTTATTGCGACAATCAATAATGCCCAAAATAAACACATCCCTAAAAGAAAATTCAGATCGATACGGAACCAACCAAAATGGATGAATAATAGACTCTTAGATCTTCTAGGGAAAAAGAAAGGAGTATATAGAAAAGTTAAGAAAGGCGAAAATCACTTACTTGGTTACTATCAGAACCTAACAAGACAGGTATAAACAGAAATTAGGAAAGCAAAGAGAAATTATGAAATCAAGGTAGCAAACGAATCGAAATATACCCCCAAAGCTTTTTATCAACTGTATAAATCAAAGGTTAGAGATACAATAGGTCCCCTTAAAACTACGACAGGAGAAATGAGTGATGATGAGTTAGAAATGTGTTGTACGTTGAATAGTCATTTTCGCTCCGTATTCACAAATGAAAACCTAGCACAGTTTCCAGAAGTTCATAAGGTATATAACGACAGTATAGAAAATATGTTGATGAATATCAATATAACTAGTAACGATTTGCTTAAAGTAATTAACAAACTGAAACCTCATAAATCGCCTGGTCCAGACGAGGTATATGCTAGAATATTAAAAGAATGTTGAGATGAGTTGAGTAATCCATTAGCAGTTTTATTTAATAAGTCATTAGAATCGGGCCTAGTGCCAGAAGCTTGGAAACTTGCAAAAGTAGTTCCGATTTTCAAAAAGGGTGATAAATCAATAGCATCAAATTACCGTCCCATTAGTCTCACGTCAATCATAGGCAAGTTGCTAGAGTCAATTATTGCTACAAAAATCAGAAGCCACCTTGAAACATTCAACAATTCATTCTTCTCAGCGGGTTCACCCAGGGCGTTCTTGTCTCACAAATTTGCTTAGCTTTTTCTCAGAGTATTTGAAGCGGTAGATAATGATAAGTCATATGATATAATTTATTTAGATTTCAGTAAAGCATTCGATAGAGTCCTCATGAGAGATTGATAAGGAAGGTAGAAGCTGGAATAGGTGGATCAGTATTAAAAATGGATTAGGTCATGGTTAACTGGTAGGAAACAAAGAGTCAGCATAAATGGATTAAAGAATCCAGACTGAATTAACGGTCAAAAGCGGAGTTCCCCAGGGATCTGTATTAGGCCCTCTGCTGTTTGTTATATTCATTAATGATCTTGATTTAGGCATAACTAGTAGGATTAGTAAATTTGCAGATGATACCAAAATGGGGAGAGTGATAAATTCAGACAGTGACTTTGAACACCTTCAAAGAGATCTAGATACCTTACATGAGTGGTCAGTAGACTGGCAAATGAATTTTAATAGTGATAAATGCAAGGTACTACAGATAGGGAAGACGAATACAAACGTTAAGTATAAACTAGGTAACACGGAAATAGAAAACTCAGTTTGTGAAAAAAATCAAGGTGTATTTGTTAGCAACGACTTGAAACCTAGAAAACAATGTATTAGCGTTCGCAACAAGGCAAACAGGATTCTTGGGTTCATATCTAGGTCTGTGAGTAACAGAACTGCTGACGTTATCTTGAAACTTTACCTAGCATTAGTGAGGCCACACATGGATTATGCGGTTCAGTTCTGGTGTCCTTATTATAGAATGGACATAGATTCTTTGGAGAGAGTACAAAGAAGAATGACAAAAATTATCCATAATATTAGAAACCTTCCATATGAAGAAAGACTGAAAAGCTTAGGCTTACATTCATTAGAGAGGCGTAGAGTTAGGGGAGATATGATAGAGGTGTACAAGTGGGTAAGTGGGATTAACAAGGGTAAAATGGAAGATGTTCTGAAGCTCAGTAATAACGAAATAACTAGAACAAATGGCTTTAAATTAGATAAATTCCGATTCAGAAAGGATATAGGCAAGCACTGGTTTGGTAATAGAGTTGTGGATATGTGGAATAGGCTACCGAGTGCTATAGTAGGATCGGGGACGCTAGGGAGCTTCAAGACGAAGTTGGATAGGCACATGGAAGTGCTGGGATGGGTGTGAAAGGGATCTGCCCTGTATGGGCCAGTCGGCCTCCTGCAGTATCCCACTTTCTTATGTTCTTATGTTCTTATGTTCACCTCACAATCTTTACTACATCTCACCTCACAATCTTCACTACATTTCACTTCACAATCTTCACTACATCTCACTTCACAATCTTCACTACATCTCACTTCACAATCTTCACTACATCTCACTTCACAATCTTCACTACATCTCACTACACAATCTTCACTACATCTCACTTCACAACCTTCACTACATCTCACTTCACAATCTTCACTACATCTCACTTCACATCTTCACTACATCTCACTTCACAATCTTCACCATATCTCACTTCACAATCTTCACCATATCTCACTTCACAATCTTCACCAAATCTCACTTCACAATCTTCACCACATCTCACTTCACAATCTTTACCACATCTCACTTCACAATCTTCACTACATCTCACTTCACAATCTTCACTATATCTCACTTCACAATCTTCACTACATCTCACCTCACAATCTTCACTACATCTCACTTCACAATCTTCACTACATCTCACTTCACAATCTTCACTACATCTCACTTCACAATCTTCACTACATCCTACTTCACAATCTTCACTACTTCTCAATTCACAATCTTCACTACATCTCACTTCACAATCTTCACTACATCTCACTTCACAATCTTCACTACATCTCACTTCACAATCTTCACTACATCTCACTTCATAATCTTCACTACATCTCACTTCACAATCTTTACCACATCTTACTTCACAATCTTCATTACATCTCACTTCACAATCTTCACTACATCTCACTTCACAATCTTCACCACATCTCACTTCACAATCTTCACTATATCTCACTTCACAATCTTCACTACATCTCACTTCACAATCTTCACTACATCTCACTTCACAATCTTTACTACATCTCACTTCACAATCTTCACTACATCTCACTTCACAATCTTCACTACATCTCACTTCACAATCTTCACTACATCTCACTTCACAATCTTTACCACATCTTACTTCACAATCTTTACCACTTCTTACTTCACAATCTTCACTACATCTCACTACACAATCTTCACTACATCTCACTTCATAACTTCACCACATCTCACTTCACAATCTTCACTACATCTCACTTCCCTTCACTACATCTCACTTCATAATCTTCACCATCTCACTTCACAATCTTCACCACATCTCACTTCACAATCTCACCACATCTCACTTCACAATCTTCACTACATCTCACTTCACAATCTTCACACACTCACTTCACAATCTTCACTACATCTCACTTCACAATCTTCACTACATCTCACTTCACAATCTTCACTACATCTCACTTCACAATCTTCACTACATCTCACTTCACAATCTTCACTACATCTCACTTCACAATCTTCACTACATCTCACTTCACAATCTTCATTACATCTCACTTCACAATCTTCACTACATCTCACTTCACAATCTTCACTACATCTCACTTCACAATCTTCACCACATCTGACTTCACAATCTTCACTACATCTCACTTCACAATCTTCATTACATCTCACTTCACAATCTTCACTAACACCATCCTTCATCACTACATATAACATCCATCATCACTACTTATAACACCATCCATCATCATCACTACATATAATACTATCCATCATCACTACATATAACACGATCCATCATCACTACATATAACTCCATCCATCATCACTACATATAACACCATCCATCATCACTACATATAAAACCAACCTATCATCACTACATATAACATCATCCATCATCACTACATATAACACCATCCATCATCACTACATATAAAACCATCCTATCATCACTACATATAATATCATCCATCACTACATATAACACCATCCAACATCACTACATATAACACCACCCATCATCACTACATATAACATCATCCATCATCACTACATATAACTCTATCCATCATCACTACATATAAAACCATCCAGTATCACTACATATTACACCAACCATCATCACTACATATAACATCATGCATCATCAATATATATATATAACACCATCCATCATCACTACATATATTACCCTCTTATCATCACTACATATAACACCATCCATCATTACTACAATATAACGCCATCCTTCATCACTACATATAACACCATCCATCATCACTACATATTATAACACCATCCATCATCTTTACAAACACCATCCCTCTTTACTATAGTGATAAACAGAGCTTTATTTTGTTGTCAATTTCTTTAAATTCCAACCTTATTAAACCGTAATTCTTTCTGTATGGTCAAATTTTGATTTGACCTCAGTGAGAGAGCTGTTAGTGTCAGTACATCACAATGGTGTTCCGACGCACTGTATCGAAGGTGACTAAGGTGGAGGTGAAGCCTTGCCAGATGAAGGAGAAGGGCCCCCGATCTAACAAACTGCAGACCACAAAACACACTAAGACCCAAAACAACAAGACCCAAAACAACAAGAAGAAGAAGGAAACTACCACTTTCTGCCGTGTACAAAAGGACCAGTACCTGCCATGGGGAGACTACATCTTCACCGGGAAAAAGACACAAAAGAAGCGCTGAACCTACGCTTCTGATATTTAAAAATACTGTAATAAAAAACATATTAATTGATTTTGTTTGTATTATTTATGCTTTTTTTTATTTTCATCTGTAAACGTGCTGTTTTGGGAATATATTTTGAGTTACATAATATTTAGGTACAGCAGTTTATTTCACTGTATCTACTTGTTTACCAAGTAACTGGACTTACAGTCTCCGATCGGGATTCTCAAAACAAATATTTGGCATCGAACTCCGTAAGTGAGCTCGTAATCTAGCCTGTAACTTACAGGACCTCAACACGATCAACCTGGATATAGTAGTCGCTATTTCCGGATTGCATGAAAAAAAATTAATAATATATGTTTTAATAATGCTTGTTAGACTTGTTTTATCATAGAATAATGAAGAAAATGTTTTGTACATCAACATACTAAAATACAATATTGGTTTTTTTTTACGACAAGAAGAGGCTTGGCTGTTCTATTTCTCGCTTTATGGAAGAGATGCAGCTTTTGTCTTCTTACAACTTTTCAAGTAATTTGTACCAAAATAGAAGATTTTTATTGTCCACATTTAGGGTATATTTTTTTATGACTGAATAAACTTGCAGATAGACCTTATTAATGTGGTATAGCTGTAAATATCCTTCAGTAATGAAATCCAAATATGAGGTCAAGTGAACATTTTTGCTTAGACTCCGCCTTTGTTAGGACCAAGTTATAACAAGTTATTCTGCCAAGTATCCAATAAGTACCCATGACTCAGAGTTAAATAATACCTAACCTAATCTAAGTTCATCAAACTTAATAAAAAAAGTGGGGCAAAAAATAAGTGGTAAAGAAATTTTTTTCTCAGAAAAAGAATTATATTCAGAGGTTTTTATCCGATACCTTCAGTCGTGATTATTTTGATGCAAAATTAGTAAAATGTATTTAACCCTAACACTACCTCACCTTACCTAATCTTACCTTACCTTATCTAACCTAACCTAATGTTACCTAACCTAACCAAGCCGCAACGCTCATGACACAATTGAGTTCTCTAGAAAGTTTTAATTTCATTTTCTTTTTTAAAAATACATTTGCAGAGACAACAAACTTTTGATAATTATTTCTCCAACATATCTATAAATCTGTTGATGATATATAAATTTAGGATAGGTTAGGTTTGGTGTGATTAGGATAGGTTAGGCTAGTTTAGGATAGTCTAAGTTAGCTTAGGAAAGGCTAAGTTAGGTTACGATACACTAGGTTAGGTTTTAATCTGCATGATATTTTTACTGAACTTTTAAACGATGTTATAATCCTGGCAGCAGGGTATCGATCACGAAAATAACACTTTGGTAGTTATAACATTTGATAAAGTTTATTATTACTGTAACATGAAACAAATCACTATAGCTGTACTTATCAATCCAGTATTAAATCTGTATTATCTTTGACCATCGCTCATTGGCCAGCTTATCTCTGCACTGTTCTCTGATATAATAAAGTATTGGTGAATGGGAATATTAATCATTTGTGAGTCACTTACTATAAAGGAAACTGTAACGGATTCTATGGACAGTTGGGAATATTTTCACGGAATAAGTCGGAGTAACTCCCCTCTTGCCCAAAAGCGATCCAAGGAGTTAATTCACAGAGCGAAAATCTAGACGAGTCTTCCTTGTTTGTTTTAGGTCATAACAACGAAAAGTTTAATAATGTTTATTACAATGATTCAGGTTTTACTGTAATTCTTCTTTTTTATATTTTTAGTATTTTGTAGATTTTTTTCACCCAGTTCATTTCTTGTTTAGATTCATTATTGCAATTATTTTTATTACAGAGTTGAATTAAAAGTTTATATCTAAGTATTTTACAGCTTCACAAATACTTTTATAAAATGTTGATACACACAGTGGACAGTTTTTAGTTCTTTCTTGTAATACCTCAGTATTACTCTGTTAAATTCTTACCATTTACACCTGACCATTTATTTATTTATTTTACAAATTGTTTAAAGAGAGAACATCACCAGCAGGATACAGATGATGAAGTAAATAGAAGTTTGTAACCTAACCCTACCCCCCACTGCTACCCCTCCCTCTTGTCCCACATTCTTACTCGTCACTCCTACCCCTTACTCCTACCCCTTACTCCCACCCCTTAATCCCACCCCTTATTCCCACCCCTTATTCCCACCCCTTGCTCCCACCCCTTCCTTCTACCCCTTACTTCTACCCCTTACTCCTACCCCTTACTTCTACCCCTTACTTCTACCCCTTACTCCTACCACTTACTCCTACCACTTACTCATACCCCTTACTCCCACCCCTTGCTTCCACCCCTTGCTTCCACCCTCTTACTCGTACCCCTTGCTCCCAACCCTTACTCCTACCCCTTACTGCCACCCCTTACTGCCACCCCTTACTCCCACCCCTTACTCCTACCCCTTACTCCGACCCCTTAATCCCACCCCTTAATCCCACCCTTACTTCCACGCCTTACTCCCACCCCTTACTCCCACATACTCACTTTTATACTCACTTTCCCACACTCCCCTTACTCACCCTTACTCACATGTACTCCCTCCTTCTCCCACCCCTTACTCCCCACCCCTTACTCCCACCATACTCCCTACATACTCACCTTACTCCACCCCTAACTCCCACCCTTCTCCATACCTCCATGCCTTACTCCCTTCCTCCCACCCCTTACTCCTACCCCTTACTCGCACCCCTTACTCCCACCCCTTACTCCCACACTTACTCCCACGCCTTACTCCCACTCCTTACTCCCACCCCTTACTCCCAACCCTTACTCCCACCCCTTACTCCTACCCCTTACTCCCACCCTCCCACCTTACTCCACGCCTCTCCCCGCCTTACTCCTGTCTCCCCACCCTTACTCCCCTTACTCCCACCATTACTCCCATCCCTTACTCCCACCCCTTACTCCCACCCCTTACTCCTACCCCTTACTCCCACCCCTTACTCCAACCCTTACTCCCACGCCTTACTCCCACCCCTTACTCCCACCCCTTACTCCCACCCCTTACTCCCACGCCTTACTCCCACCCTTCACTCCTACCCTTCGCTTCTACCCCCACTGTTACCCCACACTACGCTGGTAATTGAAGACATCATACATTTGTTCACTTAGACACCACTTATTATTCAGGACCTAATGGCTATAATATCAGAGTCATTATTCTTAACTCAACTTTATATATATATCAATTGTCAAAAACCTTCACCACAAGAAAGAAAAAAACAGTCGGGTATGGCAGAAAATGTAATAAACGAACATGGAGTAAGACATCAAGCTCCATATTGTAAACAAGATCATCGTCATTGTTTATTTATTGCGAGGAAAAATATTTTTCGCAATATAATTATAAAAACCTTCTGTAATTCATTCTCTGCATTACACTAAAAGGTAATGAAGTATATAAAGAAAATAGTTTATAAATTACTAAAATAAAAATACGTATAAAAAAGTAAAATAACATCTAATGATGGAATAGAAAAGAATTATATCGTAAGTGGGTAAAAGATTTCTTGGGTAGGTTTTAGAATACAATAACTGTTTTCTGCATTACACCGATGGTTCCAAGTCAGAAATTATCCTTAAGTTTTGTGAATCAGTATTTACAGTTTTTCTTAAAGGGTGACTTAAGTTACGGTCACACGATCCCTTTGATGAGCAATTAATTTGGAGCAAGAAATTACGAGTAATTTCTTCCAAATGTGGTCACACGAGTGGCTCTTGGTTCAGTTACTACAGCAAGAAAAAAAAAGTTAACGCCGCTGTGCGAGTAGAAGGGAGACGGAACATCACAACAACAATGCAGACGACGCAGCAGCTATCCTTGGTATTATTGTTATTATTAAAAGAAATGAGAGAAAGCGAAGAAAAACTATTGGGGACTCGTAAGTGGCTGGCGAGGAGGAGGAACGAGTGTTTAATATAGACTGGTTCAACTATCGTAGTTACAGTAGGGAGGGTTGTTAGTGTGTGGAGAATGACCGGCTGTATGGGCTTGTGTTTTGTAAACAAACACGCCAAAACACCACACAAATAATAAACTCAGTGTGTCGTAAAAAACTGTTTGTGCATTTTATACATAATGTTATTGATCTATGTTATATATAGCCAAGGTAAATACTCGATAAATAAGCTTCGTGTCATTAAATATGGTATTAACCGGGTTTTGAACCGATAATCTTGCTCGAAATAGTCAAGAAATTGACTATCACGATTGTCAATAAAAATGCTTCAAAAACTTGCTCGAATTTCTCGAAAATTGCTCGAAATAACTTTCCGGCAAGAAATTGCTAAAAAATAATGCGCCCATGTGACCAGTGCTTTAAGAATTGTATGATATCCTCATGGCAATGGAAACACACACACACACACACACTCACCCCATACACAGTCACACACTCACCATGCACAATCACACACACTCATACACACACCGTACATGCACAAACCATACACACACATACACACACAGACACACACACACACACCATACATACACACACCATACACATACACACACCATACACACATACACACACACACACACACACACCATGCACACACCATACAAACAAACAAACACACACCATATACACACACACACACACACACACACACAATGCACACACACACACCATGCACACTCACACACACACACACCATGCACACTCACACCATGCACACACACACAATAATTGTTTTAATTTAGTTCTTGGAACTCTTAAGTGGCAGCGCTTGATGTAAACACTTCTTGGCATTTTCTGTTTATCTAGTAGCAGGTATACACACAGATGTAATATGAGAAAATAAATTATGAATTCTGTCTAGGGAAGTGTTGTGAATATGACCTTGAGATAACACTTGTGTTAAGTGTGAATTTCCCTGTCTAGTGATATGTCCAACTACTACTCTGGGCCGCGAGACAGTGGTAGTGATTACAGATTGCCCACGAGGGGGCTAGTTTATTGGGCACCCCCTTACATCCTGTGCAAGGTGAAGCGCAGAAGCGTTTACAGTGCCCAACTGGGAAGCATGCGGAGTTCATGCTTGCCTTTATGACTCATGCATTAAGGGTGTAAAAGGCCTGAAGGGTCATGGGTTTTGTCAGCAAGTTACATAAAGTGACAATGATGAGTGTGTGGGGGGAAAATTCCCAGTACAATTTATCTGTTTATGGCAAAGTGTGGCAGGTCCCTATTAATGTGAGCGGTGTTTACTGAATCAGCTGACCCTGGCTCGACCTTTTGAGAGACGCAAGCCAAGTGATCTAAGAGTCATGAATAACATGGTGAATTACTTGGTGTTATTCATTTGGGTGAATATTTGTATAAATCAAAGGTGCTGTCACACACACACACACACACACACACACCACACGTGGCACACCACCAACACACAGTTTCTGAGAAGGAGTTTGAGATTGTATTTAACGAAGTCTTAACTGGGAAAATGTTGTATGGCTTTTGTTATGGGGTAAGTTATGTCTTGATAGTCGATGTAATGTAACAATTTATTTTTTGTGTTAATGTTCATATAGATTGGTTCAGTGTTGCGGCTCTGACTCGTCAACGATGTTAATAAGCTCTTGAGTACATACTGCTGGTGAAACTATGTTATATTAACAACACGACAGACAAGTACTATAATACCTTAACATTAAACAATAATTCAGCCTTAATTTAATTTTTTCACCAACTTAAGACACATAACCCAGAAGGAAGTAAGACGGGCAACATAACGCGGGATATCGTGGCTTCACTAAGTGCAAATTATGGAACTTGAGGTAACACATTATGGGAAAATACGAGCCCTGCTAAGTGGTTCTCCTCAACATGGACGCAAACATCAGATGGACAAAGAAACAGAAGAACCCCGGATATACATTCATTTATTCTACAAAAAAGTTACGTAAACGAGCGTTAAATACGTTTAAGTAATCACAGTTTACGAAGCTGAAGTCGAGATATTAGAAGATGAAGAAGACTTTAGCATATCAGTATACCCCACGACCGGCGCCAGGATGTTAAGTGTGCCATCAGGGTATATTAGCGCTGAGAGACGGGTGCTATCGTGGTATATTAGCATACCTTCACCTGAATGGTATATCAAAAAGTACAGGATTTACTTCACAGATATTTAGTTATATCTATCGGTATATTATATAAATTATATCAATATATCTGTGTATACCAAATATGGCATCAGAGTATATCACCGTTTGCCATCATATTCTCTAAATAACCTCAAAGTATACCACCGAATGTTTAATATCATACACTATAAATGACACTGTAGTATGTTAGTATATAATCAGGGTATAACATAAATAATATCAGCATTATTTAGAATATCATATATATTAAGCGTGAGGAATGGATGTATATGATTCAATATATCACAGTTACATAAAGCGGTATGTCAGCTCATCAGCATATCACTAGAATGACATCAGAGTATAGGACACTATACTCCAATAAATACTGTCAGGTATCTAAGTATATCAGGGTAATCACTGAGAAGTGTCAGAACATATCAGCATATTCCTTGACTGGTAACAAAGCATATCAACATACTCAAAGTATAATCAATGTCTCCGGAATAAACAAGCCAGTGACAGCGGCATATATTTCTGAAAATCAGCTGTGAAATATGTTCAGAACAGCCCAAAGTATACTATAATACTAAGCAACATTTGAAATATACCAGTATACTTCTTAACAGTCAGGGAAAAAATCATTATACAGATTAGTGTCCCCGAAGCAGATCAACTTGTCTCCTGCTTTCTGGGGACCCATTAGTGGCATATCAGTATATCCAAAGAGACACATCGGAGTATATTACCATATATCCCAAGTGCCATGAAGGGATATCAACATACCTGAGTATATTAACTAGCTCTCATAGTCTTCCACTCTCTCTTAGATCCATCAGAATATGTCAGCATATCACCCTATCTTCTGAAGGTCCAGTTTACCTTGTTCCGAAAGTATGTCGAAGCATACTAACAGATCCCCTGAATGCCTTGAGAACATATAAGTATACTTCTAGGTTAATTCATATCATATCAGTATATCCCCTGAATCTAAGGTATAGCTAACCTCATTTCAAATTATTATTAGAGTATGTTAACATATTCCCTTAGAAGCATACCAGCATATCTCTTATGTCATTACAGTCAACCAGTATACGCTCAGAGATAGATGCAAGCATATCAGGGTATATTAGCATACCCTGTAAGAGATATATGAGCCTAGCTACATAACCAAGTATATCAGCATACCCCATATGCTCTTATAGTACATCAGCACACCCTCTGAGAGACAGAACCATACCAACATATCAGAACATATTAGTATATCCTTTAGAGTGATATGAACATATGGCATATCAGATGACAAGAGTATATCAGCATAGTCTTTGAGGAGCATATCAGACCAACCTAGCATAAGCTCTTTAAGATAGATGGGAGCATATCTTAAATAGACTGGAACA
>NW_024753590.1:0-15494 GCF_018991925.1 Homarus americanus | reverse complement strand
TGACTCCTGTTGTCTCGGTAGGGTCGTCAAAATCCTTTGTCTGTTTTGTCATATCGTCTAACACAAAATCGTAAACATACTTTTTGGAGCGTATCTACATCTTACAGCATGATGACACTAAATGGCCGCCTTAAAATGTTATTCTCAAAGACTTAATTATCCAATGAAAAAATTCACCCACTAAAATTTAAGATCACGTTGAAGATAAACTCATTAAAGTTTTATACTGTACTATAATGGAAATTAAAGTTCACTCACTCGCACTCTTGGGCAGAAATTATAATTTAGGTTCTCATTTTAGAACAGTCTTGGCTGTTTTTAGGTCCTGCTATGGTTACTGTCTGAGTCATAATCAACCTCACTTGGCATCTTCTATTTCATTTTGGTGTATTTCATGTTGGTGTATTTCATGTTGGTGTATTTCATGTTGGTGTATTTCATGTTGGTGATCACCTGCCACCCACCAGAGACTTGGGAAGGTTAGAAATAGTGTCATCTCTGTGTTTTATGACGTCTTCAAGGTTTATATCTTCACCTCACCTCCTGAACCACATCCTCAAGACGGACCATTTCTTACCCCTGGTCGTCTTCTTAGCTAATCAGGCTTATTTAATTCTTCTCTCACAGCGCTGCGCCCCCTGGCGAGAAACTCTCCCACATTTCTTGTAACTTTTAGAGAAGGAAAGTTTATTCTCAACTGGTTGTACAGATGAAGCGTCACAACTTCTCGATATCTTTGCTTTGTGATTATAATACCAACGTGTCTGAGTCGTGTATTTGTTTATAAACTTAATGAATAATATTTACCCAAGTTTAAGAGGCACTAAAGACATTATAAGGGCTGGATATTTCAAATTATCTGCATCTCTTGAATCACTTGAATCAGGAGTGAGAAAATGAAATTAAAACAAAAAAGAATTGTAAGTGAATGAAATATCGAAATCCTTGAAAAAACTAAATTTCTTAAAACAGTAATGGACTAAGACAGCAGTGGAAGGTAAGGACATTGGTGGAAAAGAAAAGAAGAAGACCGAAGGAGGAAGGTAAAAGGAGGGAAGATGGAGGGGTAAAATAAAGGGGAAAGGAAGATGAAGGGGGAAGAAATGAATGGGGGAGATGGAAGGGAGGAAGAAGGGAGGGAAGATGAAGGGGTATGATGGAGGAGAAAGACGATGGGGAGAAGAAGATGAAGGAGAAGATGAAAGGTGGAAGATGAAAGGCAGGAAGCGACAGTGCAAAATAGATCGGCAAGAGACACAGTTGTACCAGAGGTGGTAAAAATATACACCAGGAAGGAATCAGGTGTGGCAATGTAATACACTCTCTCTCTCTCTCTCCATATTATGTTGCTCAGATTTCTCTCTCTTTTTCTAAAAATACAAAACTCAACTCAATAAAGGCAACACATGTACTGTACTATGACTGCCAGTGTATTATAGCATCAACATTATTATATAAGAGTATATATTATACTTAAGCCCCCCCCCCTCCAGGTATCGCCGGGATGGTTAATCTTCAGGTGGGATACGCTGGGCGGCGAGGGGAGTGACAATCTACCTGTGTCATTAAGGTCTCTATTACCTTTTCCTGGGGCGACATGAAAAAATAACACCACCATTTAACTTACATAAATTAACACACAATACAGTACTGAATGCCTAACTAGCTTAGCTCCCCCCACCCCAGCCTCCCTTGAGCGAGCAGGAGCGTGCTGTGTATGGCCACCACCCCAACCAATCACCTCGACTCAGCTAGGTGGACAGCCCACCTGCTATTACTCCCTACTACTTTGCTTCCCGTTTCTATTCTTTCCTTCTCTCTTTCCTCTCCTCTCTCATGGCAAAGTCATTTCCCACTTTACTTCATCATCGTTACTCAGTAAGACAGCAGTAGACCACGACGCTTAACACTGTACCTGCCTGACTCTGGTGTTACCTGTACTGTGTTAATTGGCTTGAAGAACACACAACTCTAAAACGTGATATGAATTGTTAATTTTCATAGGAAGATGAACTAGACAAAAAACGACCTTTATAACTAAATGTCAGACCAAATACTGTCAAGAGGTGTGAACAGCTTCCATATGGAGAGGAGAGGATCTTTAATTGAAGTCTAATGTGTCACTTCACGCAATAACTCTGTGGGGTGGACACATCGACAACACAAGAATGACCGACATATAAACACTTCCGAGACAACGATAACTAATGACTTTTTTTGTTTGTCCTTTCAGAACAAAGTTCACTCCTGGGATTATCTCTCATAAACGAAGCATCACCAAGCACAAGCACCACACACCTGTATAGGCCTTCAGTATCGTCAACCAGCAACTGTCTATATGATAATAGTCCAGACAAAACCTTGCTTTTACTTTAACCCGGAAATGAACATCGACAGGTTTATTATAAATAATTATGAGGACAGTAAGTTTTCAAGGTTCAAGTGTCCTTATTTCCTGCCAATGGTTCCATGAAAACCTTAAAACTTACAATTAATAAATAATTAAAGATTTTTGTTTCTTGTATCTATATATATAAAACAAAGAAGTATGTATGTTTGTTTGTGTGTGTGTTTGTGTGTCCGCACGAGAATCTCGGAAACTACTATACCGATCTGTAGTGATGATGGATGGTGTTATATGTAGTGATGATGGATGGTGTTATATGTAGTGATGATGGATGATGTTATATGTAGTGATGATGGATGGTTTTATATGTAGTGATGATGGATGATGTTATATGTTGTGATGATGGATGGTGTTATATGTAGTGATGATGGATGATGTTATATGTAGTGATGATGGATGGTGTTATATGTAGTGATGATGGATGATGTTATATGTAGTGATGATGGATGATGTTATATGTAGTGATGATGGGTGGTGTTATATGTAGTGATGATGGATGATTTTATATGTAGTGATGATGGGTGGTGTTATATGTAGTGATGATCTATCTTCTATCGATATAAAACAAAGAAGTATGTCTATTTGTGTGTGTGTGTGTGTGTTTGATTGTGTGTCCGCACGAGAATCTCGAAAACTACTCTACCGATCTGTAGTGATGATGGATGATGTTATATGTAGTGATGATAGATGGTGTTATATGTAGTGATGATGGATGGTGTTATATGTAGTGATGATGGATGATGTTATATGTGTTATAAGTGTTCAAATAACATGGTAGATATTACTGAGCCTTCATCAGGGTTGGTGCCTCCCTCCAGGTTCCCAGAGGTACAACTATTGGTGACATTTTCTTATTCGATGGCAGCAGTTGAGTTAGATTCATTGGTTGGGAGGTACAGACAGAGTGTAAGTAGCTGTGGAAGTTTCGCGCTCCCTGATGTCGCCCAAATTGTCATAATTGAAGGTAACTGACTTGGCAACGGTAGTGCGTACGTTGGTCTTCTTAAGGATAGAGGCGGGTTGTTGGTCGGCAACATTGGATAGAACAATGAACTCAGCAGCTTAGCGGTCAAGGTTGTTCAAGGTACCATGGGCACTGTAGTAGTTAACTTCCAGTTTGTTAGTTGATTTTCGGCTGCGGCCAATGCTGTCACCATCCAATCGTCCAACAGCCTTATCACAGGAGGCTTCGTCAAAGTATCGGATGTATGCGAAGCCATAGTGTTCATTTTTATTGTCTTTTGCCGGCATCACAAATAGGTCGATCTGTCCACATTCCTCAAACAATGGTCGAATCTGCTTAGGGGCCACACCAGGGTAGATGTTTGTTGCAACCACCACAAAGCTGGTGTCGAAGTCTACAACGAAATCCTTGCAAGCCTTCACCTCCACCTCAGACACCTTCGATACAGTGCGTCGGAACACCATTGTGATGTACTGACACTAACAGCTCTCTCACTGAGGTCAAATCAAAATTTGACCATACAGAAAGAATTACAGTTTAATAAGGTTGGAATTTAAAGAAATTGACAACAAAATGAAGCTCTGTTTATCACTATAGTGTTGAGGACTGGTGTTTGTAGAGATGATGGATGGTGTTATAATATGTAGTGATGATGGATGGTGTTATATGTAGTGATGAACGATGGCGTTATATGTAGTAATGATGGATGGTGTTATATGTAGTGATGATAGGAGGGTAATATATGTAGTGATGATGGATGGTGTTATATATAGTGATGATGCATGATGATATATGTAGTGATGATGGTTGGTGTTATATGTAGTGATGCTGGATGGTGTTATATGTAGTGATGATGGATAGAGTTATATGTAGTGATGATGGATGATGTTATATGTAGTGATGATGGGTGGTGTTATATGTAGTGATGTTGGATGGTGTTATATGTAGGGTTGATGGATGATATTATATGTAGTGATGATAGGATGGTTCTATATGTAGTGATGGATGGTGTTATATGTAGTGATGATGGATGATGTTATATGTAGTGATGATAGGATGGTTTTATATGTAGTGATGATGGATGGTGTTTCATGTAGTGATGATGCATGATGTTATATGTAGTGATGATGGTTGGTGTTATATGTAGTGATGCTGGATGGTGTTATATGTAGTGATGATGGATAGAGTTATATGTAGTGATGGATGATGTAATATATAGTGATGATGGGTGGTGTTATATGTAGTGATGTTGGATGGTGTTATATGTAGTGATGATGGATGATATTATATGTAGTGATGATAGGTTGGTTTTATATGTAGTGTTGATGGATGGTGTTATATGTAGTGATGATGCATGATGTTATATGTAGTGATGATGGGTGGTGTTATATGTAGTGATGCTGGATGGTGTCATATGTAGTGATGATGGATGGAGTTATATGTAGTGATGATGGATGATATTATATGTAGTGATGATGGTTGGTGTTATATGTAGTGATGTTGGATGGTGTTATATGTCGTGATGGATGGTTCTATATGTAGTGATGATGGATGGTGTTATATGTAGTGATGATGGATCGTGTTATATGTAGTGATGATGGATAGTGTTATGTGTAGTGATGATGATGGATGGTGTTATAAGTAGTGATGATGGATGTTGTTATATGTAGTGATGAAGGATGGTGTTAGTGAAGATTGTGAAGTGAGATGTAGTGAAGATTGTGAAGTGAGGTGTAGTGATGATTGTGTAGTGAGATGTAGTGAAGATTGTGAAGTGAGATGTGGTGAAGATTGTTAAGTGAGATGTAGTGAAGATTGTGAAGTGAGATGTAGTGACGATTGTGAAGTGAGATGTAGTGAAGATTGTGAAGTGACATGTAGTGAAGATTGTGAAGTGAGATGTAGTGAAGATTGTGAAGTGAGATGTAGTGAAGATTGTGAAGTGAGATGTAGTGAAGATTGTGAAGTGAGATGTAGTGAAGATTGTGAAGTGAGATGTAGTGAAGATTGTGAAGTGAGATGTAGTGAAGACTGTGAAGTGAGATGTAGTGAAGATTGTGAAGTGAGATGTAGTGAAGATTGTGAAGTGAGATGTAGTGAAGATTGTGAAGTGAGATGTAGTGAAGATTGTGAAGTAAGATGTGGTGAAGATTGTGAATTGAGATGTAGTGAAGATTGTGAAGTGAGATGTGGTGAAGATTGTGAAGTGAGATGTAGTGAAGATTGTGAAGTGAGATGTAGTGAAGATTGTGAAGTGGGATGTAGTGAAGATTGTGAAGTGGGATGTAGTGAAGATTGTGAAGTGAGATGTAGTGAAGGATGGTGGGGTTGCAGTGGGATCTTGAGTGAGATTGTGAGGTCTGGTGAAAGTTGAGTGGGATCTTAGGTAGGGGTTGGCTGGGATGTAATTGAGAGATTGTGAGTGGGATCTTATGGTGAAGTTGTGAGTGGGGTGTGGTGGAAAGTTGGCCGGAAGGTGGGATCTTAGTGGAAAGATTGTGTAGTGGGATGTAGGTGAAGGTTGTGAGTGGGGTGGTGGAGATTGGCCAGAGTGAGATGTGGTGAAGATTGTGGAAGTGGGGATGTGGTGGTTGTAGTGGGATCTTGGTTGGGTGGGTGTGGGTTGGGTGGATCTTGGTGGTTTGGTGGGGATGTAGTGGAAGTTGGAGGTGGGATGTGGTGAGATTGTGGGGTGGGATGTAGTGAAGTTGTGAGTGGGATGTAGTGTGAGAGTTGCTGGAAATTGGGATGTGGTGGTAGAAGTTGTGAGAGTGGGATGTAATTGAAGTTGTGAAGTGAGATGTGGTGTGAGATTGTGAGAGTGGATGGTGAAAGTTGTGAGTGGGATGTGGTGGTGTGGAAGGTGGGATGTGGTGAGAGATTATGAAGTGAGATGTAGTGAAGATTGTGAAGTGGGATGTAGTGCAGATTGTGAAGTGAGATGTAGTGAAGATTGTGAAGTGAGATGTAGTGAAGATTATGAAGTGAGATGTAGTGAAGATTGTGAAGTAAGATGTAGTGAAAATTATGAAGTAAGATGTGGTAAAGATTGTGAAGTGAGATGTAGTGAAGATTGTGAAGTGAGATGTGGTGAAGATTGTGAAGTGAGATGTGAAGATTGTGAAGTGACATGTAGTGAAGATTGTGAAGTGAGATGTATTGAAGATTGTGAAGTGAGATGTAGTGAAGATTGTGAAGTGAGATGTGGTGAAGATTGTGAAGTATGATGTAGTGAAGATAGTGAAGTGAGATGTAGTGAAGATTGTGAAGTGAGATGTAGTGAAGATTGTGAAGTGGGATGTAGTGAAGATTGTGAAGTGAGATGTAGTGAAGATTGTGAAGTGAGATGTAGTGAAGATTGTGAAGTGGGATGTAGTGAAGATTGTGAAGTGAGATGTAGTGAAGATTGTGAAGTGAGATGTAGTGAAGATTGTGAAGTGAGATGTAGTGAAGATTGTGAAGTGAGATGTAGTGAAGATTGTGAAGTGAGATGTAGTGAAGATTGTGAAGTGAGATGTAGTGAAGATTGTGAAGTGAGATGTAGTGAAGATTGTGAAGTGGGATGTAGTGAAGATTGTGAAGTGAGATGTAGTGAAGATTGTGAAGTGAGATTTAGTGAAGATTGTGAAGTGGGATGTAGTGAAGATTGTGAAGTGAGATGTAGTGAAGATTGTGAAGTGAGATGTAGTGAAGATTGTGAAGTAAGATGTGGTGAAGATTGTGAAGTGAGATGTAGTGAAGATTGTGAAGTGGGATGTAGTGAAGATTGTGAAGTGAGATGTAGTGAAGATTGTGAAGTGAGATGTAGTGAAGATTGTGAAGTGAGATGTAGAGAAGATTGTGAAGTAAGATTAAAAAGAAAACTGTAGTAATTGAGGTTAAACGAACGCGGGTTATTCTGTAGTGTATCCGTGTCTTGTTAACGTGGAACCAACATGGCGGTGGTTCTCAATATAGATACGTTATTTTGCCGGGAATTTCTGTCAACACGAAATATGAATCAACCATATTTAGCCTAAATTAACCTAGCGGCTTTATTATATATTCTAAGGTGTTTAAGTTGGATAGATCAGATCAGGTTAGGTAAAGTCAGGTTGGGTTAGGTTAGGTTAGTTTTGTTAATTTTGCCAGTTAGAGGCTAGTTTATTGTGCCCCCCATACTCATCCTGTGAGCGGTAGTGCAAAGAGATTACAAAGTGGTGTTAGATGAGGTAGGTGGTTAAGTTAAGATTCAATAGGTTAGGTTAGATTACGTCAGGTTGGATTAAGTTAAGTTAGGTTAGGTAGGTAATAAGTAGATATTTTACGGTCGGTAGGTAGGAAAGTTAGGTTTGATTAGGTTAGCTTATGTCAGACGGGGAGGTTAGGTTCGATTATGTCAGGTTAGGTTCGATTATGTCAGGTTAGGTTAGATTACGTCAGGTTAGGTTAGATTATGTCAGGTTAGGTTAGATTTTGTCAGGTTAGGTTAGATTATGTCAGGTTAGGTTAGATTATGTCAGGTTAGGTTAGATTATGTCAGGTTAGGTTAGATTATGTCAGGTTAGGTTAGATTATGTCAGGTTAGGTTAGATTACGTCAGGTTAGGTTAGATTACGTCAGGTTAGGTTAGATTATGTCAGGTTAGGTTAGATTATATCAGGTTAGGTTAGATAATGTCAGGTTAGGTTAGATTATGTCAGGTTTGGTTAGATTATGTCAGGTTAGGTAAGTAGGTGGAGGTGGGTAAAAAAGGTTAGGTTAGGTCGGCAGGTTTTAGTGTAGGAGCTTAAGTAATCCCGTAAAAATTTCATGTTAATTTTTGACACCATACATCGTAATAATCCTTATAAACTATGTTAAGGAACTGTGGTGTAATTTTTTCTGAACGGTTTATTATAAGTTTTATGCCATTAAAGAAGTTTTATCAAAGAACGGCGTAATGAACCACAGACGTAATACCATTAACTCCTAAGTAACTTAAAACATGACTAATAACCTATGAACATGTAGTATTATATCATTACAATTTAACGTAATATATTATGAATGCTGTTATAATATCTTAAGTGTGTTACAAACATGGCTGCTCATATATGCCATCCTGTCTCTGGCAAAGAAGAGATTGCAGTAAGTAAAATTAATTGCTAAAGACAAATACTGGAAATTAAACGTATACTTATTACCATTATCTGAAAAGCTTAGAACCACCGTTTTATATTTATTAAAAGTTTGTAGTGTTATACATCATGTGTATACAAGTCACAAGTTATTATTTACGACATTGCTTCAGTCCTCGTCATCAGAGTCTTCTGTGTACAACAGATTCCTTCACCTTGTTTAGGCATTTCTCATCATCTGCTTGACAGTTACACATCTCGGTGCATGTCATGCTATTCTTTCTGATTCTCTCTGTATGAACATGACAATGATCCACATTTCCTGACGCCACATCCACATTTAACAAGTTCTGTGATTGCTTCTGGAGCTGGTGGTTGGTCTGATATTACTAGTATGAAACGGTCATTGTCAATCTTCCAGCCATGCTCTAATTGTGAAAGCATTTCACTGTCTGCATCACAAGACCACAGAAGAGCTTGATACCTTCCTCTCAATATATGATACTTTAGAGTTGCTGCAGTCGCTGGTAGTTCTCCAGCTTCTGCCTGCGTTATCTTGAAGAGATGCCATCTAAGTTTGACAGTTTAGTGAAAGTCATTCGTGGACAGTAGAGCTTAAATACAAATTCCTCTAGACCAATATACTGTACATGTCTGCTGAGGGCATTTGGTCTACTCAGCATCTTGAATGCATCTAGGACTTTTGTGTTAGATTTCATCAAAGTGCTCCAACATGCTTTCTTTCCTTTGCCAACAAATTTTCCAATGCAGTCAGATCCTGTGAAGGCATGGAAACCCGTAAGGCTCTGCCCAATGTGTCGTCGCCTCACCAGTTCCCTAAGTATCATACTTCTGTATTTCTTTTCTCCGTTGGAGGCTGCTTTTTTAATATGCCAAACACACTGTGCGTTCGGTGACTTGATATGTACAGTGCTGCCCTTCTGTGATGCATATACTGTATGTCCTAGCTTAAGTTCTATAATCAGGATAGCAATTTGATGGTTGAAGTCTTATTTGCTGCTTTCCACTACAGTAGATTAACCTTGGACAGCTTTTCCCAGATGCTCAATGGACCAACAATACGTTCCTTGACAAAATTTTCATAATTTGTCTTCCAACTTCATATGCACATAGATTGTCATATTTGGCATTTTCTGGCATTACAGCTCCAGTTACCAAGTTTATAAGAGCATCATTTTCCTGGGATTACAGTCACCAATAACATTGTGTAGCTTCTGTACATCAGCATATTGACAGCTGACAATAGCTGTAGAGAGCTCATGGTGTTCTGTTCTTTTGTAATCTTTATGAGTTTGATATTTTATGTAATGAACTTAATTTGAAAACCCAAATGGTAGTATATGATCTTTTATCACCTTAGACACTCTGTGCGTCATGCCTCTCAAGTGATTTTTTCCTCTCTTACTTCTCTGGACAAATACGACCTTTATCCCATCAGAAAAAATATCACCATATATTTTCTTAATCTACAGGTGCCAAGGTTTAAAATGACGGATGGTGTTAAAATTAACCTGAAATTTTTAAGTGACCACATATTGTCTTGTTGGGTTTCTGAGAGAACTTCACGGCTAAATAGCGCCTCTGTATTGATAGCCGGTACATGTCGTAATATCCACCGCTCATAGTTAAATCTTCATGTCCGTTTATTTTGTCCTAATTTAAGTATCAAAGAGTGTTTTCATTTTTAAGTATCTTAAGTATCTTTTTTCCCCACTCCTAAGTATCTAAGTATGATTTATTTTCATTTATAAGTAACTAACCATATTTTTGTTTTCATTATAAAATGTGATTGATATAGACAACAGAAGTAAATATCAGCTGGAGGTCGTAAACGAAGCTGATGTGAAGTATTTTGACTCGCTGTTCCCACGAACTAATTGCTTCAATGGTTTATACCAAAGAAATAAAACCGTCAACGAACCATCCGATTCAAATGTGTCTTAGGCGATACAGGGTGTTTATGCGTCACTCTGATACCAAGAATGACTTTGTGTACTGTGGTGAAGCTGAGGGTAGGATAGGGTTGGGTTGGGTTGGGATGGGTTAGGATTACGCATGTGTAGGTATATTCTGTCGCATTTTATAGGTATCTTGCGTCTTTCTTTATTCCTTCTTTATCATGAGTATCTGTGCCTATTAATACACCACCTCGCAGGATAGTGGAAGAGGAATGGATAGTAACGATATAATATTCTTCTTACATATACCTTAGCTTGATTACAGGTAACATCAGGTAGAAGTTACATGACTCTTAAGAGTTTTCCTCGACTTGGCTGATTCAACTGTAAGACTTGCTGTATTTATCCTTATTAAAATCCTCCACCTGTAAGACCATCCACTTGTAAGACCCTCCACTAGTACTGTACACACCCTCTCTAGCCTTAGTTTACAGTAATGTTGAAGTATATAATGAAGACTCACAGCTCATGGGTTAGAAAAACAAAAGATGCTTGTTTTATTTATTTATTTATTTATTTATTTATTTATAGTTTATTTTAGAATCCCCGAAAGTTAGAACAAAATGGCTGACGGGACTCACAAGCGGGCGGCGTTTACAGTATGGACCAAGAGTAAAAAATAAATGAAAATAAAATAAATAAATCGTAAATTAGTGCATTGTTTCTCCAGGGGTAATTATAGAAGTACAAATGTTCTCCAGCAGTGGGTAACGATCATAGTCACGTATAGAGCTTCCGACGCAGGTAGATTGATATAGATGCATTACCTTGAGTTAGTGGGTTACAGGGGCTTCTTACACGATAATATTAGAGGTGTTTTTTCCTTCTGTTTGTGGCACTTGGGGTGTTTAGGTTAGGTTTAATTAAAATGGTTTAGTTATAATAGTTATATTACGATAAGTTAAGTTGAATTTAGAACTTTTGATTTACATATATCGTGTTTTAGAAGGATTTGTTAGCTAATAAGTTTAATTTGGATGAGTTTAGTTTAAATTAGATCATTTGATTTTACAAGGTCGTATTATAATGACTGGGAACCATATAGAAACCTGTTAGAAGTAAATATTTCTACGGCAGTGAATGAGTAGGTCAATAAGTGGTGTATAGAGCTGCTGACGCAACTTAAACGGTATATACTGTACATTATATGTTATCAGAACTTTCCTGTTGTACGTAACCGCCTCCGTCAAAGTGTCTTAGTGGCTCATGTGAAGATTAGCCTCTAGTTTATTTAACCCCAAGATTAACTACACTGGCACTGCCTGACCTGACCTGACCTGACCTGACCTGACCTGACCTACCCTACCCTACCCTACCCTACCCTACCCTACCCTACCCTACCCTACCCTAACATAACCTAACTTAATCTAACCTAACTTAACTTCCCATGTAGCGTTAGGTTAATCATTAGTTGAAATAAGCTGGGAGGGTTAATCTTCATGTAATCTATCTTAATTAACAATTTTGGTCAGGTGAGGCCTTCTTTACCTTACTCGAGAGCAGGAGGAGGAGGACTTGCTAACGTCTACAGATCATCGTCAACCAAGGCAGATATTGAATACCTTTTGTTTACCTTCGTGGCTTAAGAACACATCTTAACACCATAAGACTATTCGCCTCAATGCAATAATACAGTAATTGATTATTTTATTCTAATAAAATTTACGGTGCATCTTTTGAACCAGATTTATTGTTTGACTTTTGTGAATGAGAAACTGGTTGAGGTGTATTGTGGTAAACATCCTTAAGAGCAGCTCTGTGTGTTCTTACGACCTCAAAGTAACACAAAAGGTAGCCAATATCTACCCTTGGTCAGTCACTTTATGTAGATGTCAATTGTGTAATTTTTCTAGACTTAGTGCCCCCTGGAGGAGAAAGTAAATACAATGTTGATTTATTTTGGTCACAACACACGCTAGTAGATTATTTTTTCCTATTTAACTAAATAATTAACACTATGTAGCTAACTAATTATATGACTCAAAGATGGTAACCGATATGGCGTCGATATTGTTCACATACTCTATGATAAATAGATGTATTGTCTGTTTAATTTTAGGGAAGAATTTAAATTATAAACTTTTGAGAATCTGGATACAGGAGTTTTGTCTTTGCGTGTGTGTGTGTGTGTGTGTGGTGATGATGATGACGGATACTTTCCTCTGCAGTGAAAAAAGTATCTTGACATTGCAAAGTTTATCTGTAAACCGAAGGAACGTTTGTAATGTGACTTATTATGTGAAATTGTAACTTGAAATTCTTTGTGAAAAAATATTTCCCTATAAAGTTTGGCAGTAAACGAAGTATTACATCAAGGTGTAACTTGTAGTTCCTTGTGGAGTAAATTACCTAAGTGGACGATACAGCTACTCCAGGGTGTAAGACCTAGAGTAGAAAGTCTTAAGACCTTACCTGAGGTTGAAAGACTCTTATAGTGGAACGTCTTAGGTATTGAAACTTTAATTACAGTAAATAAAATATAATCTACCTAAACATTCCTTCACCTGGCGACAACTAATGATACAGGTGGTGTAATAGCTCTTTAAAATTCCTCCGTTTGATATAATAATGACCACACATGAACTTATAATGTGCAATATCTTGATAACACATTAGCTGCAACATTACACATAGTCCAGTGTATGTGTAGTGAGGGACATCTACCTAAATGAGTTACAGAATGTGGAGTTGAGGCAAAAAAATGTTGGGACATGTTTGAGATCATCAGTTGAGCCAAACGTTTATACTCAATATTGTTTTAATGGTATTTTAGAGCGACCGAAAAATGTAAACAAAATGGCCGGCTAGGCTCGGGGGATCCACGAGTCCTCTTATAAAGGATCGACAATAAATGAAAACAAATCAGATTAATTTAAACACATTTCCAAGAGTATTAGATCCTGTAAAGAGAGAAAATTAATACTTGATATTTGTAGAAGCTTTTTTTTCGTCCGTTTTCGTCTTGGTTAAAACAATTGTGGTGGTGTTACCTGTTCCAAACGGTAGACATCAAGGAAATGGATCAAGACCTTAATACTCAAAGGTACACATGATGATTTGTTCCCAAGTCCGAGGATTTACTTCACAAAACAGATTAACTTTAGGACACAATGATGGCGAACAAAATAACATCAACATTGCGTACAGCACATATCTTGCTTTGACTCTTAACTCTTGTAATTTTTCGTAATGTTAGTGAATGAAATTGAGATTCTGGGCATATTTTCCTGTTTTTCTTTCTAATCAAGTGTAAAGGAAGATGTACTTTTTATTGATGGATTTGGTGATGTCTTAATAGTGTATTAGTGTGTTAATATTACACAGGTTTGGTATAGTGGTGACGGTAATGTAGTGTAGTAAGATTTTAACACATGGAGGTGAATTTGTCTTTTATGTTGAGGATTTAAGAACATAAGAACAGCTGAGGATTTAAGAACATAAGAACATAAGAAAATAAGGAGTCTGCAATAGGCCGGTTGGCCTGTGCATGACATCTCCTGTCGAGAGTTACTACCACTCTCTATCATCCATGAATCTATCTAGCCTCCTTTTGAAACTTTCCAGAGTTCCCGCACTTACTACAAAGTTGCTAAGCTTGTTCCACTCGTCCACCACCCTATTTGTGAACCAGTTTCTTCCTATCTCCCTCCTAAACCTAAACTTATCCAACTTGAATCCGTTGCTCCGAGTCCTATCCTGCTCGGATATTATAAGAACTGTATCTATATTCCCTTTATTGATTCCTTTCACCCACTTAAATACTTCTATCATATCTCCCCGCACTCTTCGTCTTTCTAGGGAATGCAAGTTAAGTTTCTGTAACCTATCCTGATATGGAAGGTTTCTAAGTCCCGGAATCATTTTTGTCATTCTTCGCTGCACCGACTCTAGTGAATTTATATCCATTCAATAATAGGGGCACCAGAACTGAACCGCATAATCGAGGTGCGGCCTGATTTGTTAAAGGGAAGATCTGGTGGACGGGGATAATTGTCTGGTTGTGATGGACACGGCTCACCTAACCTAACCCAATCTAACCTAACCCAACCCAACCTAACCCAACCTAACCCAACCCAACCTAACCTAACCCCTATATATGTGTGAGATAAGGTTCTGATTCAAGAACAAGATGCACAAGTTCGAATCCAAATTGAGCTGTAGGGTTTGTTGACTAATTCGGGGCTTCACATTCATAAAACTCTCAAATGGGATACGACTAAACCCGAAGCCCCATCTTCCGTCGGTCGGTCGTTGGTGTCAGGTCAAAGTTCAGTCTGTAGTTCACCTCCTGTGATATGTGTCATTTATCGAAACGAAACATGAGGTTAACGTGAAAACAAAACCTCGAAGCAACACGTATAAACAGGGTCGAGTTTTCATCGGATTTTACGTCATGAAATCTTCCATCTTGAGAGAGAGAGAGAGAGAGAGAGAGAGAGAGAGAGAGAGAGAGAGAGAGAGAGAGAGAGAGAGAGAGAGAGAGAGAGAGAGAGATTGATTGATTGATTCCGATGATGAAATTAACACTAAAATTTTATACTGTAATTGAGATAAATGCAGGTAAGGTTGGCGTATGGAATTATTGAAGGACGATCACAGAAATGTTTTACCTGTTTCCTGTGATGTAAGTCCAAAATGGTGTTAATTGTCATGGGTTTATACGTCCAAAATGTTCTTCATATCGTAGGGTTTTACATCCAAATATGCCATCCAAGTCCATATGTCCATTCATCCAGTTAGCTGTTTATCCATCCACCGATTCACCCACCTACCCATCTCTCATCCCATTCAGTCACCCATCTACCCATCTATCCTCCCATTCAGTCTCCCATCCATCCATCCATCCATCCATCCATCCATCCTTCCATCCATCACACGAGGAATAGAATGACCCACTTATAATTTTTCTCTTTCCTGCTGCACTAAGGATCAACCACCCAGAGTGGTATGGTAACCTGAGTAAGTACACTCTGTATTCCTCCTTTACTCTATTGTGGGTGTAGGTGGTGGGTAGTGTGTGTTTGTGGGTGTAGAACGTGGATAGA
>NW_024753589.1:0-11652 GCF_018991925.1 Homarus americanus | reverse complement strand
GTTACATTTTAAATGTCTTAACTATACTCTCTCATTAGTTGTATTTAGAGAACTGAGTTTCTCCTTTAAACGACGCAATTCACTTCATTAACTCAACATGCTGGATGGATATATGAGCATTATAACAGGGTTGGGGTGTAAATGGGACTGCCCAGCATACCAACAACCTGCTGCAGTTTCTCCATTCTATGTTCTTTCTTATGTTTTGTGTGTGTGTGCGTGTGTGTGTGTGTGGTGTGTGTGTGTGTGTGTGTGTGTGTGTGAGGCTAAGACCTAGTTTTCGCAAGGATATCTTATTTTTATTTCGTTTTTGCTGCCTACTTTAGTCTACAAGTTACAAACACCATTTCTAACTCCAGGCATCATTATAAGTTGCTTTTCGTGAGAAGTGTAGTGCAGCAGAGAGAGAGAGAGAGAGAGAGAGAGAGAGAGAGGAGAGGAGAGAGAGGAGTAGAGAGGAGAGAGAACATTAAGAACACTTCCATGACTATCCAAGTACAGTATATATGGCTGCTACAGTGTTATATCCGTATTGATTTGCTAATTATGTGTACAGAACTGTATATTTCACCTGAGTTTAGGGTTAGGTTAGGTTAGGTTAGTTTAGGCTAAAGAGATAAATAATCATGAACACTACAAGAAACTTTTTCATAACTACAAGTCCAGGAAAAACAACAAATAATAAAACCAATATCAACAAACAACAACAACAACAACAAATAACAACAACAAAATAAATCAACAACAACAACAACACTCTCTCTGCTTAATCCCTCCAGGCTCCACCTTGTGCCACTGCTACACTCAAGCACGAGCTAATACTCCACTCAAACTTACTCCAACACCCACTCACCAACACCCACTACCAACACCCACTCATCAACACCCACCAACACCCACCTACCAACACTCCACTCATCACCACCCCACTCACCAACACCCACTCATCAACACCCACCACCAACACCCACTCATCAACACCCACTCACCAACACCCACTCACCAACACCCACTCACCAACACCCACTCATCAACACCCACTCACCAACACCACTACCAACACCCACTCACCAACACCACTCTCATAAACCCAATCACCAACACCCACTCACCAACACCCAATCATCAACACCCACTCATCAGCATCCACTCACCAGCACCCACTCATCAACACCACTCCACCAACACCCACCTCATCAACACCCAATCACCACACCCACCACCGTTAACACCATCATCAACCCAACACCCACTCATCAACACTCATCAACACCCACTCACCAACACCCACTCATCAACATCCACTCCACCAACACCCACTCATCAACACCACTCACCAACACCCACTCATCAGCACCCACCATCAACACCCACTCACCAACACCCAATCACCAACACCCATCAAATCCACTCACCAACAATCAATTAACAGTTACCAACACCCACTCATCAACCCCATCAACACTCTCATCAACACCGTCATCAACGCCCACCATCAACACCCAATCATCACACCCACTCATCACATCCACCACCCACCTCACCAACACTCTCATCAACACCCACCTGTGCACCATCATCCACCACTCAACAACCCACTCACCAACACCGACTCACCAACACCCACTTTCACCCACCACCAACACCCACCACCAACACCCATCACCAACACCCACCCATCAACACCCACTGACCAACACCCACCATCAACACCACTCACCAACACCCAACACCAACACCAATCACCAACACCACCAGCAACACCCACTGACCAACACCCACTCATCAACACTCACTCACCAACACCCCTCACCAACACCGACTCACCAACACCCACTCACCAACACCCACTCACCAACACCCACTCATCAACACCCACCACCAACACCCACTCATCAACACCCAATCATCAACACCCACCACCAACACCCACTCATCAACACCCACTCACCAACACCCACTCATCAACACCCACTCACCAACACCCACTCATCACACCCATTCACCAGCACCCACTCATCAACACCCACTCACCAACACCCACTCATCAACACCCACTACCAACACCTCCACTATCAACACCCACCATACCCATTTTCTATCATTGTGGCCATACATATGGCCATTAAACTTGAACACTACGTCCTCGACTGTGTGAAGATAGAACCTTTAGGGACAGGTCCAAGCACACTGTGTGAAATGGCACAACACTTCATCTCTAATGGCAAGATAGCCGACATATTAAGATTGTATCCACTTTGCACTTAGTAACTATATCAATTCTCATGTACAGAACCAAATACGCAATGTGCTTGAATACTTCCCACGTAAATGTGAATAACAGACATACTGCCTCACACGCCTGTTCTCACGCATTTGTGAATAAGTTACTTATGTATAGAACTAAACAAATAATGTATGAAATATTATGTAACTTTTAGTATAATATCTGACAACTGCAATTATTATGACCCTTGTAAACCTACTTTGTAATCCTTTGTGCTGCTCACAGAATGAGTGTGTGCATTTAAATAGCGTTGCAAGGGCAAAATAAAAAAATCAATCACCAACACCCACTCATTTTTTTGTTGTTGTTGTGTTTTTTTGCCATCACCCACCCATACCAATATCATCAACATCACCATGACCAGCTCTCAACACCTCATACACCATCATCAACACTCCAATCATCAGCACCTCCATCAACAGCCTCAACCATCAACACCCTCTACCAACACCCGCATCAACACCCAATCATAACACCCACCATCAGCATCCACTCACCAACACCCACTCATCAACACCCACTCATCAACACCACTCATCAACATTCACTCACCAACACCCACTCACCAACACCCACTCACCTGCTCCCACTATCAACATCCCCACCAACACCCACTCATCACACCACCCACTCATCAGCACCCCTCACTGACACCCACTCATCAACACCACCACCAACATCCACTCATCAACACCACCACTCCCACTCACCAACACCCACTTACCAACATATCCAATCGCCAACACCCATTCATCAACACCCACTCACCTTCACCCTCATCTACACTTACTCACCAACGCCACTCATCAACACCCACTCACCAACACCCACTCGCAACACCCACTCATCAGCACCCACTCCGCCTGCCACCAGCACCCACACCAACACCCAATCGCCAACACCCACCGCAACACCCAATCACCAACACCCACTCATCAACACCCACTCACCAAACCTGCCATCAGCACCCTCACAACACCCACTCATCAACACCCTCACCAGCACCCACCCACAACACCCGCACCAACCCAATCGCTAACACCCACTCATCAACACCCTCACCAACACCCATCATCAACACCCCACTCACCAACACCCGCACTCATCATCACCCACTCACCAACACCCGCACCAACACCAATCGCCAACACCCCTCACCACCCCTCATCAACACTCACTCATCTACCACTCACAACACCACTCACAACCCCTCATCAACACACCCACTCCTTTACTCCTTCAACACCCACTCACCAACACCCTTCTAACACCCAATCGTAGCACCCGGACCCAATCGCAATCATCAGCACCTACCAACACCCACTCATCAGCAACACCCACTCACCAACACCCACTCATCAACACCTACTCTTACACACCCCTCATCAACACCCACTCACCAACACCCACCACCAACACCCACTTACCAGCAATCGCCAACACCCTCTCGCTTACCACCCCTCCTCCAGCACCACTCACCAACACCCACTCATCAACACCCACTCATCAACACCCACTTACCAACACAATCATAACACCCACTCACCACCCACTCATCAACACTCACTCATCTACACCCTCCCTGCTGTTACATATCTTCTACCGAGGATAGATAGAAAAAATCGAGGTATAAAGTTGTGTAAATCATTGTGTTGGTGAGTGTGTGTTGTGGTGTGTGGTGGTAATGGTGTGATGTGTTGTTGTGATGTGTTGTGATGGTGTGGCGATGTGTTGTGAGTGATATGGTGTGGTGATGTCTTGTGGTGTGTTGTGGTGATGTGTTGTGGTGATGTGTAGTGTGTGTGTGTATGTGTGTGGTGATGTGTTGTGGTGATGTGTTGTGGTGATGGTGTGGTGTGTGGTATGGTGTTGTGGTGATGTGTTGTGTGATGTGTTGTGGTGGTGTGGTGTGTGATGTGTTGTGGTGATGTGTTGTGGTGATGTGTTGTGTGGTGATGTGGTGATGTGTTGTGGTGTTGGTGATGTGTTGTGATATGTGTGTGTTGTGGTGATGTGTTGTGGTGATGTGGTGTGTGTTGATGTGTTGTGGTGATGTTGGTGATGTGTTGTGGTGATGTGTGGTGTTTTGTTGTGGTGATGTGTTATGGTGATATGGTGATGGTGTGGTGATGTGTTGGTGATGTGTGTGGTGATGTGTTGTGGTGTTGTGGTATTATGGTGTGGTGATGTGGTGGTGATGTGTGGTGATGTGTTTGGTGTTGTGTGATGTGTTGTGGTGATGTGTTGTGGTGATGTTGTGGTGATGTTGTGATGTGGTGTGGTGGTATGTTGATGTGTTGTGTTGAGTATGTTGTGGTGATGTGGTGTGGTGATGTTTGTGGTGATATGTTGTGGTGATGTGTTGTGGTGATGTGGTGGTGATGTGTTGTGTGGTGATGTGGTGTGGTATTTGTGATGTGTTGTGGTGATGTGTGGTGATGTGTTGTGATGTTGTGTGATGTTAATGGTGATGATGTTGTTGTGTGGTGATATTGTTGTGGTGATGTGTTGTGGGCGGTGCTCTGGTGATGTGTTGTGGTGATGTGTTGTGGTATGTTTGGTGATGATGTGTTGGTAGGTATGGTGTGTTGTGTTGTGATGTGCTGTGAGGTGATGATGTGTTGTGGTGATGTGCTGTGGTGATGATGTGTTGTGGTGATGTGTTGTTGTTGTGCTCTGGTGATGTGCTTTGGTAATGTGCAGTGGTGATTTAGCTAACTTAACAAGAATCTGCAGAACATAAATAGATTTTCTCAGTTCTAAATTTAATATAAAAATGAATGAGTGTTTTTTACTCACCTGTGCTTTACTAATTAACTGTTGTCATATATAAACTCAGGTATGATAGGTAAACACGATATACAGTCTACCATAAAAGAACCAGAATAACAACATTCTAAATACTAAAATAAACTGAAACACAACACGAGAGCCCTCACTAAGGCGGGTTAAATGATACAGTTCCTACGGTTCCCTTCACAAAACCTCAAAAGAGTGGTCACCATTACCTTGTTCCCTCATTATTTTTATCTTTCCTCTGACAAAGTCAACTCTGTCTCTCAGCTGAATGAGTTTCTATGACAACAGGCATAAGTACGTCAGTCTGCTCTCACTGTTTGTTTTGGGATGAAATTAACAGAATGAGTGTAGACATATGTGTAATCTCCCCTCGGCCACAGGTAAGGACACGTGCATAACATAACCACCACCAGTTTCAGCTCTAGTTACAAGCGGTGATCGTGTACTGAGGGGGACCCAGTTTGCCTGAGCATTAGTACATCTTAATTAACCTGAATATCTCACTGACGATTATAAAAGTAGAGGGTTAGGTTAGGTTAGGTTAGGTTAGGTTAGGTTAGGTTAGGTCCTAATCACTCTGGCCCAAGCGTCCTACATTCAGCCGGACAGTTCATCATAGTGGAGGCCTCACCACCGCTGACACCCACCAGAACAGGATTGACGGCTGTTGTCGACGCGGGAAATGTCAGAAATACTATATCGACTCTCAGGTCAGCTAAGGTTATGGTGCAGTAATGGGGAGTTAAGGTCAATCAAGGTCAAGTGTGTGTGTGTGTGTGATAATAATAATATGAGGTTACACTGCCCTGCACTAATGGGTGTTACCTGAGGCAGGTATAAAGTGAAGGGTTAACTCTCTCAAACACTTCTCTCTCCCCAAGTTTGCTGTTCCTTGTTAAAACAGTTTTACTCTCGGTCACCAAGAATAGACCTGTTATCTCGTCACCGGTCGGCAGAGAAGGATGAGGGGGGAAGGAGTAGGAGGAGAAGAGAGAAAGGAAGCAGGAAGAGGATGAGGAGGAAGAAGGACAGGGAAGAAGGAGGAAAGAAGGAAGAGGAGGAGGAGGAGGAGAGGAGATGGAGGACACAGAATATAACAATCAGTGTATCGACTGTCTCCTTGTCTGTCTGTCTGTCTATCAACAATCATAACTGTGAAATCAGCCCCCAACATTTTTTAATGGAATCTCATGACACTCGACATGGGAAGGAAAATACAGCCGAGAGTAGATAGATACTTCCTCCTGGTGATTATTTTGGTGTGTGTGTGTGTGTGTGTGTGTGTGTGTGTCCCTGGTTAGCCATCTACCTTGTTCCACGTCACATATTTAGAAAAATCCAAGAAGCGAGGTGTGGGAGGAGGAAACTATTATAAAGTTTTATACCTGAATACTGACCACTTGTATTTTATTTTTTGCAATTGATGGCTCACGGGCACAGGTCACTGATACATCAGGGCCTGGGGCGAAAATGTAATAATAATAATAATAATAATAATAATAATAATAATAATATTAATAATGTGTGTGATGTGTGTGTGTGTGTGTGTGTGTGGTGTGTGTGTGTGTGTGTGTGTGTGTGTGTGTGTGTGTGTGTGTGTGTGTGTGTGTGTGTGTGTGTGTGTGTGTGTGTGTGTGTGTGTGTGTGTGTGTGTGTGTGTGTGTGTGTGTGTGTGGGTGGTGTTGTGTGTGTGGTGGTGGTGGTGGTGGTGGTGGTGGTGTGTGTGTGTGTGTGTGTGTGGTGGTAGTAATGGTAGTGTGTTAGTAGTGTGTTGGTGGTGATGGTGGTGGTGGTGTGTGGTGTGTGTGGTGTGTGTGGGTGGTGTGTGTGTGTGTGTGTGTGTGTGTGGTGTGGTGTGTGTGTGTGGTGGTGGTGTGTGTGGTGTGTGTGTGGTGTGGTGGTGTGTGTGGTGTGTGTGTGTGTGTGTGTGTGTGTGGTGGTGTGTGTGGTGTGTGTGTGGTGTGTGTGTGTGGTAATGTGTGTGTGTGTGTGTGTGTGTGTGTGTGTGTGTGTGTGTGTGTGTGTGTGTGTGTGTGTGTGTGTGTGTGTGTGTGTGTGTGTGTGTGTGTGTGTGTGTGTGTGTGTGTGATGTGTGTGTGTGTGTGTGTGTGTGTGTGTGTGTGTGTGTGTGTGTGTGTGTGTGTGTGTGTGTGTGTGTGTGTGTGTGTGTGTGTGTGTGTGTGTGTGTGTGTGTGTGTGTGTGTGTGTGTGTGTGTGTGTGTGTGTGTGTGTGTGTGTGTGGTGTGGTGTGTGTTTGGTGGTGTGGTTTGTGTGTGTGTGTTAGTAATGTGTGTGTGTGTGTGTGTGTGTGTGTGTGTGTGTGTGTGGTGGTGTGTGGTGTGTGGTGTGTGTGTGGTGTGGTGTGTGTGTGTGTGTGTGTGTGTGTGTGTGTGTGTGTGTGTGGTGTGTGTTGGTGGTGGTGTGTGTGTGTGTGTGGTGTTGGTGGTGTGGTGTGTGTGTGTGTGTGTGTGTGTGTGTGTGTGTGTGTGTGTGTGTGTGTGTGTGTGTGTGTGTGTGTGTGTTTTAATAATAATAATTAAATATAATGAAAAAAAATAAGTCCAAGGGAAACGATATACATTATACATGTTGTGTTGTCCAAGTAAGAGGGCTCATTGAGACCCTGCGGTGTGTGTAAATGAGACAAAGTGGATGTCAACCTGGGACTTGGTCACATATGGCATGGTCTACCATTAGACAACATTCGCCCCAATATCACCCCAGGGGTAGTACCTCCCTGTTTGGTAGCACCTACTTTATAGGAACTTATTTTACCTGAGCTGTAATACCAAAGCCACAATTTAAAATCTTTGGGTCCAATACAGGCTGAGTTTGGTGCCGTCAGTACCAGGCTGGGTAAGCTACCACAGGCTGGGTATACTACAGGCTCAGGTATGCTAAGTGACCAAAAGGGCTAATTAACATAAAACATTTGGTCACAAGGCAGAAAGCCAGCCTCCTTTCCCCCAGACATATTAGATTCGAAGAGACTATGCCAATATGACTCTTACACTGATCACCATAAGTTCCTGGTCATTTCCTCATTGATCCAACACAAGAGAAGTAGCATTCTTAGTGTCAGTGTTAGCATGGTGAGGAAAAGCACAGTCAGTGTTTGCGATATATACCCTCTACTCTCTCTCTCTCTCTCGCTCTCTCTCTCTCTCTCTAGCTCTCTCTCTCTCACCGGGTATTATTCATGTTTACGATATCTCCAAGAGGCTAGAATATTATCGAAACTATTATAAATCCTCTCTGCAATCAAGACGTCAGAGTATCATTGATAGAGATATCGTACGTGGAAGAGTGAAACTTCTCGTATTTAAGTGATTACGATCTCACACTTATCAATACCTTAACAGATTGAATTATTAACCGCCATATCATTTTTGAATTAATGACGCCAGGGTGAACATTGTTACAGTGAGTTAGTGTGGGTTTTAAATGATCACCTGTTTGCCCACAGTAATTAGGAGTTTAATAATGACATAACTAACATTACAGGTAGAGAGAATTGATCATTATCTATACAATTCTGTCTGCGTGGTCTTGTTATTCCTCAAAGAACGGTGCAATGTCACTATTTATAGGGCCCATTTTTATCTATTTTTTCGTTAAATACTTCATTGGTGTACTCCAGTCTTTCACGGATGTTTCTGACACTAAATTTTACGGATATTTCCGACACCCAGATTTTTTTACGGATATTTCCTGACAGTTATTTTTACTGCAATATTTCTTACGCTTACTCAGATTTTTTACAGATGTTCCCGACAGTCAAGTTTTCGGATATTTGCTAAGTTTGGAAAGAGATTCTGGGCACTTATCTCCTGGACTTGTTTTTTTCTTCTGTGTTTCAATGTTTCTTCTCATTTTCTTTTGAGGAACAACTCTAAAAGTTGCATTTAGTGAGCAGTGGCTTGACCTCGTATTATTCAGCGTTTTATTGTTGTTTCTATTTGCTGATAAATCTCTCCTTTAGTGACTCTCTTCTTTAAGTGCGTGTGTGTGTGTGTGTGTGTGTGTGTGTGTGTGTGTGTGTGTGTGTGTATTGCTTGCCAACTGGATTATAGACTTTCCTCTGTAACATTAGTTGAATATTTCCGCCCAGGGTGATATAGACGTAATTACTCAGCATAATAAATAATTTACACAGTTTCGAAGTAGTTATACTGAGAGAGTCTCGCTTTTCCAAATAGCTGTCTCATATTATTAATCTCATCAACACTCTACTATCACAGCTTCTTTAGCAGCGCAACAGTATAACAACAACAATACAACCCTTCAACATTTACCACAGCCTCTATAATGTTTCTCTACTGTTTCGCAATTGTACGATGATAATGATTTCAGCGATGACTGCCTTCAGTACAATAACTTGGCTGAGTTGGGAACACTGACCTAAGAACAGTGTAGAGCCTAAGAACAGTGTGACCTAAGAACAATTAGGCCCTAAGAACAGTGTGACCTAAGTGTCACTTACCTTGCATCCTCAGCATGGTGAAAGGACCACAGCTCTGGCAGTCAGCTTCTTCAGCAGGTTGCCGACAGCTGTATCAAGCACCTTGTGGTCGGCGTTGGCAGGATCTTCTCCCGGACACGGCGATACAAATGTTCCTCTCCGCTTGGCCAGGTCGTGGATCACTTCTATACCGAACTCTCCGCCGGGAACCCTCAGGTGGATGGTGGAGATATAGGACCAGTTAAACAGTTGCATTACGTCCATCATGGCCTTGTGGCACGAAGGTGTCTAGAGGCACCGTGCGAGCGAAACTCGTAGCGGCCTTTGTCCAGAAACTTGGCCGGAGCAGTGGACGCCGAGCTCTGCAGGATGTGGAACAAACCGGAACAGATTTGCCACCTGTAGGCTGACAGACTGTAGGAGCCCCCACTACACCCCTCACGGGCTTGGCTCTGTACTTCACTCTGGGGCTTTCCGTCAGGAACCTCCAGCCAGAAGGTGTCCGGCGCATCCTAGGACACCGGATGAATTCAGGGATTGGTTGAGAGCATAGGTGTCCTTAGAACAGGTGTCGAGGATGTGGACACCAAAATTGATGTTAGGCAGGAGGTTAGAGTCGCTGTTGATGAGATCGACGGCATAAAGCATCGCCTCTAACCTCTGAAGTCCTCTATCGTGCAGCGGACGAACACAGCGTCTTGTCTCCCTTTTTTCATGTGTACAGGGGCAGACGCCCAGCATCAAATCACCAGATGACTGAACCCCAGTAGCTGTAATACTCTGACCTGATCCTGTCCTAAAATTAAGATAACAGAAGCTAACCGACACCCGCCCACCAACACCGTAAAGACCCTGCTCATCTGCCGCCAACCATCGTATCTTCTATCCTCCGACACTCGACGAGAGGGAACCTGGAAGAAAAACCAAATATTAGTACATTGTAAAGATATTCATTTGTAGTAATTATTACTTAAAACATTAAACTATTAGAAATGCTTATTCTTAACTCTTTATTACAATGACTTTGTATTCAGAGGCTTAAGTCATCATGGTTGTTTTTTACAGATTCACTTTCTTAAGGCACAGGTCACTGGCCCACATTGGGCCTGGGCAGAGATGTAATTATAATAATAACAAAAATTCATAATAAATAATTAAGGGGTTAAAGTCATCATAGTGGGAGTTAAGTCTGCATCATAATTAAGGAGTTAAGTCATCATAGTCCAGGGATTAAGTCACCAGGCACTCAGGTATTAAGTTATCGTAGTCAATGGATTAAGTCATCATAGTCAAAGTTAAGTCATAGTGCTCAAGGTATTAAGTCATCGTAGTCAATGGGTTCAGAAGTCATACGTAGTCAGGGGTTAAGTCATAGTACTCAAGTGTTAAGTCATCATAATCAAGGCATTAAATCATCGTAGTTTAGGGGTTAAATCATCGCCTTCAAGTGATTAAGGCACCAAGCAGAACTGTTGTAGTAGTAAATTTTTGAACCTGGCTCTATCCATAGAATCATTGTCAGATAACCTAACCTTGTGACAACAGTCCTAATAGAATTCATCTTGAGTAATGGCCATAAACCTTCCGACGAAGAACAAGACTATGATTGAGATGCTGACAGTGAAACCTACCTCCGTCCTGTTTACATTAAGATTTTGTGCAGTTTACTCCTCAAATGGATCCATACAACGCCGTCAAGATAAAAATGACCCAACAATCTGAACAATTTTAGAGTTGGGTTAGATTGGGTTGAGTTAGGTTAAGGTTAGGATGGAATAGGTTAGGTTAGGTTGGGATTGGGTGGATATCTAAATACAGGGATGACCGAGACGATATTAATGACCCAGTTTTATTACATTATAACTAGTGTTTTTTCATTCACCTGAGCATAAACCTTAATTATCTGGCTGCGACTCAGACAGGTATATTGAACCACAGGTAGTGTATATTGACTTGATAACGTGACCGTGTAATAGTTCACCTATATGTTCAGTGTTCATAATAAGGTGAACAGTCAGACTTTTTATTGTGTTATATATATAAATGTTCATCAGAGTTTAAGTCGTTTATAAATAGCAAAGATAAAATTTACAATATTTAGATA